>NC_091443.1:28777485-29077485 GCF_964237555.1 Oryctolagus cuniculus | reverse complement strand
ATAAAAAAATTTCCTAGGATTTTTAAAACTTAAGATTTACTCTAATATCTGATATGCTTTCATAAACACATGTATACTCAAAATTAACTTCTCTAAGCAGACACTAATTATTATATAAATAAAACTACCTTTGACTTTGTTATTCTTTTTGCAAAGGCATGGATCCTAGAAAGATAAATTTTAGTTTAACATCTTTGAAACAGGAGGTCTGACATGGCCAAATACTGAGAAGCTGCACTGACCTCAGCCACAGAAACATTCCAGGAAATCAAAGGAAGGACCACATTCCTGGGGCACTGACGGAGAGAAATTTCAGTAGAGAAGTGAGTGAACAGAACAGAGATTCCACGGGGCAGTGAGGAGAAAGGACAGACACACTGCCACCAGCTGGGTCACCAGCCACCCCTGCAGCTACACCACTGTTTCCCTGAAAAGCAAAATCATCTTCCTAGGATAAGGTAGAAAGAAGATTTAACCAGGGGAGAATTCAGTCCCCTGCATTCAGGTCCAGCCTGGAGAGCTGAGGGGCACTGAGCAACCACTTTGTTTTGCATAGGGAAGCCACATGCCTGTATCCTATTCTCCCACCAAAGCACTGGACCCGGTTGGATGCAGTAGAGCAGCTGCAGAGCTCTGTTCCGATTCAGGGAATACCAGAAGTCCCACTGCCACCAGAGACAGGGCAACTTCCAGGAGGGAGAGCTGATCCCCCACACCCTGTGACTGTGTGAGTCCTGGGCCTGGGTCTTGGAGCTAAGAGAATCTCAGTACGAGGCTGGTTTTCCATCATCTGCCCAGTATGACTGCAGCGACTCAGAGCGCCCTAAACACTAGGGGTGGATCTCACAGCGGCTCAGAAGACACTGCAGAGTGAGCTGGTGCTCTGGATGGTGCATGCCTCAGTGGGTAAAGCACGCTGGTACCTTGTGCTCACTCTCAGCTGTGGATTAGCTTGTTCACACCAGCACCTGGAAATGGTGGAACTGCAAACAAACCAGTTGGCTGCAATATCCCCGACCCACCCCCCACAGGCCACTGACAAAATGGAAGAAAATATTTTCAAACTATGCATCCTATAAAGGATTGATAGAATTATAATGGGCCCAAGAAACGTCACAAAAACAAAACAAATAATTCAGTTAAGAAACGGGCAAAGGATATCAGTAGACATTTTTCAAGGGAAGAAATACAAATAGGTAACAGACACATTAAAAGTGCTCAGGATCACCAGCTATTAGGGAAACACAAATAAAAACCATGACACAATTACACTTCAGTTAGAATGGCTAATATCCAAAAGTCAAAAAATAACAAGTACTTGAGAGAATATGGGGGAAAAGGTATTCTAATGTATTTGGTGGGAGTGAAAATTGGCATGACCGTTATGGAAAACAGTATGGAGATTTCTTATAAAACTAAAATTGGATCTGTCATATGACCCAGCTATCCCACTCCTATATATATATATATATATATATATATATATATATAGAAAATGAAATTAACCTATGAAAGGTATACCTGCAAACCTATGTGTATAGCAACTGAATTCCCAGTAGCAGACATAAGGACCCAACCTTGATATACAACAACTGATGAATGAGTAAAAATATAGTATATATACACAAAATTGGATCTCTGCATGCAGAAGTGTAACAAGACCCCCTCCTTACACCATATACAAAAATCAACTCAATATGTATCAAGGATATAAATCTATGACCTGATACCATCAAATTACTAGAGGAGAAAATTGGGGAAACTGCAAGACATTGGCATAGGCAAAGGCTTCTTGAAAACGACACAGAAGCATAGGTAATCAATTCAAAAATAAGACAAATGGGATTACATCCAGCTGAGAAACTTCTGTGTTGCAAAAGGAACACTCCATGAAACTGATAAAGGATTGAAATCCAGGATCTATAAAGAGCTCAAGAAACTCAACAACATAGCAATAAACAAACAAAAATGAAATCCTGTCATTTGCAACAAAATGGATGCAACTGGGAACATTATACTTATTGAAATAAGCCAGTCCCAAAAAGGACAAATACCATGTGTTCTCACTGATCTGTGGTAACTAATAGAGCACACTAAAAGGTAATCTACAGAAATGAAAATGACACTTTGAGATGCGATGACTTAGCCTTTGTCTCTACTGTTGAGTAACAGTTCTTTTCTCTTACTATTTGTTGAACTCTTAACTTAGTATAATACAGAGTTAATCTTACATGTATAAAGCGAATTGAAAATACAACTTAGTAAAAAATAAGAATGGGAGTAGGAGAGGGAGAAGGAAGAAGAGTGGGAGTACAGGTAGGGTGGGAAGGATCACTATGTTTCTAAATTTCTATTTATGAAATGCATGGAGTTTGTATACCTTAAATAAAAAGATTTCTGGAAGAAAAGTAAACAACAAAAGAAACAACTTAGTTAAGAAATGGGTAAAGGTCTTGAACAGGGATTTTTCAAAAGAAGAAATTCAAACAGCCAACAGACACATGAAAAAATGCTCAGGATCACTAACCATCACGGAAAAACAAATCAAACCAAAATGAGGTTTCAATTCACCCCAGTTAGAATGGCTCTCTTACAGAAACAAAAAAAAACAAAAAACGCTAGCAAGGACGTGTGGAATAAGGTATCCTAATTCACTCTTGGTAGGAATGTAAACTGGTGGAGCCACTGTGTAAGATAGTATGTAAACACCTCAGAAATCTGAATACAGATGTACCATATGACCCAGCCATCCAACTCTTGTGAATTTACCCAAATAAAATGAAATCAGCATATGGAAGAGTGATCTGTACTCCCATGTTTATTCCAATTCAATTTACAATAGCTAAGATATGGAATCAACCCAGATGTCCATCAACTGAAGATAAGATAAAGAAATTATCAAATAGATACAGACAGATAGACAGACTATGTAGAATACTACTCAGCCATAAAAAAAATGAAATCCTGCCTTTTGCAACAAAATGGATGCAACTGAAAACCGATACACTTAGTGAAATAAGCTACTCCAAAAAAGACAAATACCATATATTTCCCTGTTCTGCGTTAATAGAGTAACAAAAATGTAATATATAGGAGTGAAACTGCTATTTTGAGTTTTAATTATTGTTTACAGCCCTGAACAGTGTTTTTTCCCATTTTTACTATTGTTGAAACTTTTACTTAGTGTAGGGTTAATCTTATGAGTATAAAGTAAATTGAAAATGGATCACTGTAAAAATTGAGAGAGATTAGGAGAGGAGGGAGTAGGAAGGCTGGGAGTGTGGGCGGTAGGGAGGTAAGTGTGGGAAGTATCACTATGTTCCTAAATCTGTACACATGAAATTTGTATACCTTAAATAAATTGTTTTAACAACAAAATGGAGAAGGGGAATAGTGGTAACTCTTTTCGTATGAGTAGTGTTTTGTTCTTAATTTGGGTGTTGGTTATGAGTGTGCTCACTGAGCAAAAAACTCTTTTATATGTACAGTCACATTCATTCCTTGCTATGTATACAGTTCTTCAGTGTAATGTTTAAATAGATTGTTGGAACACAAAACAAAATGTTGCATGTATACATAAGTATGTTAAAGCAATTGTATACTATGACTTCAAGCTTCCTGCAGATTATCTTTTAAATTCATTTTATATTTCATTGAATATATTCCATTAAACTTGTGCCTAACACCCATCTCAATAACAATTCATTTCTCTATTAAATATGAACAATCATATTCAAGACTCTATTCTAAACTTGTAGAAATGAGACAGCAAATAATATGTTTTCACATAGGAGTCTTTAAAGACAACAAGCCCGTAGGTAGCAAATACTGTCCCCATACCTGTCTTCTTGCTTCTTGTACTTCTTACCTCCATTTAATCATCAGATCCAACAGATTTGCTACATATATTTTTCACCAGTTCCCAAGGCAACATCATTGATTTGGGTAGTTACATTTCATTAAAAAAATACAACTGGCTTTAACCTGTTTCCTATTAATTTTATACAACAATAATGATGAATGGAATCCCTGTTTTGACATTTTCAATGTCTTCCCACTTCTCATGGTATAGCTTAATTTCTTTGAAACATTTCATAAGAGCCTTCAGGACCTGTGTCTTTCAGATCTCCAACTTGATCTCTTTCATTTTTTTCTGACTGTGATCCGGATATACTACACTATTTCCAGTTTTCCAGAATTTTATGGTATCTGTGTCCAGCACATGTTAATTCTATGCATCCTTCAGGCTGCATCTAGCATTTCCTCTGTCAGCATTCCTGACTTCCCACAGTGATCTGAGGTTTCCCTTCATACTTCTACAATACTTTATGTGCACACCTAACATGATACCTGTTATACTATATTGTCATAGCCTGCTTGACTGTTTTCACAGTTTAAACTCTCCGCATATAAGAACCATCCTCCCACTCACCTACCACTACCCCGTCATCAAGTGAAATGTTTAAGTACATCATTTGCTGATTACATGTATGAGTTCTGATTTTCTATTTTTGACTTTCTTATAAATGGACATGAAATAGAGAACATATATAAGCATTTTATTAAAATAAAGCCTACCCCTATATTATCAAACCTTATGTATTTATGGAAAAGTAAAACTTCTATTCTTGAACTAATTTTTTAATTTATAACATTCATTAGTAGAGGTAAAGACAACAGCTTAGTAGACAGATATAGATCTTCACAATATGACTCTTACCTACCTCTCCAGCCTCATCTCCAACCAAATCCCATCACTTTATATACCATAATTCCAAGAATCACAGTTATGTATGTAACACTGAAGTATAAAGCTTAAGCAGAATGCTGCTAAAATTAGACAAGCAATGTTGATATAATCTCCCAGTAACCTCGCTTTGCAAAATGTGGGTGCATAACTTAACCCCTTGAAGATTATTTCCTCAAAAACCAAGAAGATGATACAAATTAGACAGAATTTTATTAGTGATCTATATTATATTGAAATGTCCTTTAAGCACAGTTATTAAAAACAGGTAATGCCAAGGACATTAGAAATGTTACCTTCAGATTTTGAAACTCATTTATGTCTTTCCAGAAAAAACTTTCAAAGTTTGAAATACACTGAAGCAACTTATGTAGTATAAAAGGTTTTGCATTTCTTGTTCGAAATTTTTCAAAACAAAGAACTAACCTTAGAAAATACAGCAAGCCATTATTAAGCAATTGTAAAGCACTAATCATACAATTTTACTGAAATCTTTCATGTTCAACATTTATTATTCAATGATCAACATTGTTCTAACCACTTTAGTTAAATATTTTAACTGCTGAAAAGTGTTAGGGTTTTGGTATAAAAATAGTGTAAGAGAATGTGCAGCTTTACACTTTAGGATAATGTAAGAAATTTTAAAGAACAAAGTGGAAAAGCTAAACCTAAACTAACAATAATTTATAATTAAAATTGAGACAATATTGAAAAAGATGATCAATTCAGAACAATCTAGCAACAATTATTTAGATGACCTCGTAGGAAGAGTTTTGATGCCACCTACTCCTTTCCAGCTGCATGCCTTCGTATGGCTTAGTAGGACTTTGTCATCAGAAAACTACCAAATGCAGGTTTTAGTTTCTGTGTATCATGATTAAGTAACTGATAATATTTCATTAGTAGGTTTCTTAGAAGTCTAAAAATCATAAGCCTAAAGAACTGTGTACACCCTCAAGAAAATCGATGAATATATTTGCATTTGGAATAGTGCTGATTCCACCACGTGAACTTTGAGGCTTGATGTTGTAATAATCTTTGACCTGGAAAAGCATTCATCCAAAGCATAACAAAGAGTGGAATTTCTAGTGAGTAATCTATAATTACCAATGTAATATGCAAATTTCAAATTAATTTGTTCTCACAAATGATTTTTGAATACCATATGTCAAACACTGTCTTTGACACTATTTATAGAGTTAGTTTTCATATTCAGATTATATAAGAATGCGAATATGTTAAAAAGTCAAAATATGGAAATGTGATCAGATCTCCATCTTTAATTTTAGTGTGATGAAATAAAACAGTGGTTCTCAAAATATGAACCTAAACTAGCTCTATCAGCATTACACAGGTGGTTTTTAGAAATATAAACTTAAATGTTAAATGAATGACTATTTTCTATTGAATTCTACATACCTAGTTATACACTGGTTTATTGAACAGTTTATTTGACTTGGATCAAAGTCTTGGAATTCATAATAATAATGTACTTGTAATCTATAAAGGAAACAGTTTAGATACTTAAGAACTGTTCTTTTGTCCAAGAAAATACATATGTAAGTAATCCTTTCTTTAATAAAATATTGACACAATTGGACAATCAAGACAACCCAGGTCAATTTAATTAGGTTTGCCATCAGTTAACCTGGGAATAATACTAAATCCATCTACAATTTTTGTTATCCTCTCCTTAACTGAAATTTTAAAAGTAACACCAATTGGTTGGCATCTAATATATTTTAAAGATTTTATTCATTTATTTGAGAAATAGAGTTGCAGACAGAGGGAGAAACAGAGAAAGGTCTTCTGTCGGTTCACTCCCCAATGGCGGCAATGGTCAGAGCTGTGCTGATCCAAAGCCAGGAGCCAGGTGCTTCTTCCTGGTCTACCATGCGGGTGCAGGGGTCAAGCACTTGGGCCACTTTCTACTGCTTTCCCAGGCCACAACAGAGAGCTGGATTGGAAGAGGAGCAGCCGGGACTAGAACCGGCACCCATATGGGATACTGGTGCTGCAGGCAGAGGATTAACCTACTGTGCCACAGCGCCAGCCCTGGTTGGCATCTAATATCTTGAAATTTTAAGTGTTTTAACTCCCCATACCACACACATTCACAGACTCTTCCATTAACTCCCATTAATGCATCAGATTCTTCCACCTCTCACTTCCTTCCCTTTACTGGAAATTCTATCACTGCTGCATTCATATGGTAAATTTATATCTCCACATATTTGGTAATCTCAGTTCTCATGACTACTCTACCGTAACTTTCTTTACTCAACAGGAAGTGTTCACCTAAGTTCTAATATGTCCTAACTAGGGTACCATTGTTTATTTCATCTCCTTCTATTAATCATTTTTAAGAAGCATAAATTTGAAAATGCAAGCACACTTGCCAACTTCGATTTAGACTATATTTATGCCAGTAATTCGATAAAATTTCATAACAAAAACCTCTTCAGAGTTGTTCAATATCTACCACATCCCGGGTCAAAAAGAGAAGGAAAATTCTAATTAGTTTTCCCAAGCCATATTGTTAAACAGAGCAAAATCTGTTGGGCCACAGACTCAGACAAATTCTTCAGAGAGAACTTGGAATTTTCCAAGGCAAGGAACCCTTATATTGTAGTGGAGGTCTATATATCACTCATTTGCTGCACATTTATTTACCATATAGTTACCACATATTTATTTGTCACAATAGATATACTGCAAAGTTAGTGGTTACAGAAATGAACCAGACACGTGCAGGGGCCGTCACATGGAAGATCAAGGTAATTTCACTTTTGATTAAAGGGACTTATGGCTTATTTCTTTTTTAGAGCCAAAGAGAACATTTGCAAAATGTTCGTTCTATATGTCTCCTATATGTATCCTGTTTCTTTATCTCATCTCTATACATTTTATATTTTTCAGAACATTCATTAAAAACATTGCAGTGAATGACAGATAACGTTAAGTCATTGTTCTTTTCAGAAATTTTTCTCAAATTTACATCACTATTGTAGTTTTGTCCATTTCAATAATTTATTAGCTCAATTGTTCTTCCTCTCTCCCTTCATTACCTTAATCTAAATCATTGCTTCTTATTTCAAACATATACCCAATGGTGTTCTTTTTCTCTGTTATATTATCAATATAATCTATACAGTATTATCAGATTAATCATTAGAAAATCTCATATTGAGATATGGCTGTTTAAGAAAATACTTGCTGACCTTGACCACAGGAATGTACGAGAATAGGGGAGGAACCAGATTCCCAGGAGACAGGTGGAGAGACATTTTCAGGGGAGGGTACAGAAAGAAGAGAGACTGTGGAGCTGTGGGGACTGTATCCTGCCCGTCATTCCTGTAGTCGAGGGCTAGTGGGGACCATATTCTGGGAGTGAGGTGAGAGGAACCTGCAGCAGCCCAAGTGTCACTGGTGATACTGTCTGAAGAAGAACTTGTAGCCCCCACTGACTTTGAGTCCAGCCTAAAGTGCTGGTGGTAGTGGTGGGGGGCAGGGCAGGTGGCCATCTAACCTAATGAAGGGGGAACATGTTATTACCCTCCAACCCCACCAAAGCCCTGGACTCAGCTTTCCAGGGCACAGCACTGACCAATACTTCAGGCAGGTGACTGGCTCTGGGAATTGCGTGGCTGTTTCCATGGATGCACTGGTTTGCAGGGCAGAAGGAAGATTCCTGCTCCCTGTTACTGTGTGATGGGTCTTTTGGAAATTCACTGTGTCTGGCTCCAGAAGCTCAGCATTCCCTGAGTGTTAAGGAATATCATTGTGGAGGGCTCTGTGCTTACACTAAACAGCACAAAGATCCTTTGTGTGGGTTATGAGCCTGAGAGGGTAGGATGCATAGACACTGTGGGCTAACCCTAGGTAGTCTGTTTACTATGGCAAGGAGTGGCTGTAGCTATGACCAGGCCAGCCAGCTTGATCATACCCTTCAACCTATTAACAATAAAGGAGACCTACCACACCCAATCTGGGTGCTACTCTGTACTCCTGTCCCACCCGCAAGCTCTAGCTGGACCTCCCTTACCCCACAAAATACATTTATGGATATCCACTGAGGGAGCAAACACTCCACTAAGCAATAGAGGCACATTTCAAAGGACAAAGCTCTCAGAGAGAAAACCAACAAATGTTTCCACAGATGAGTAAAAATAAAAGTAGAAATAAATACAAGAAACATGTACAAAGAAGACAATATGACTTCCTCAAAGAAACACAGCACTTCAGTATTAGATGTGAAGATGAGTAGATTGAGGAAATGCATGAAAGGGAATTCAAAAGAATTATCATAAGATTACTCCAAACACAGAAAAAAATATTATAAGTTAAAGAAATCCATACATGACATCAATGAGAAATTCTGCCAGGAGAAAGAGATATTAATGAAACATCAAACAGACATATTAAAATTAACAATTCAATATGTCAAATAAAAATACAGTGGAAAGTTGTAACAACAGATTTGGTGAATCAGAGAAAGAATTTTTGAGCTAGAAGACAAATCTCTGGAATATGTCAGACAAGAAGAAAAAAGAAGAAAAATTTAGAAAAAAACAAAAATGGTGTTCTAGATTTTTGGGATGCCATCAAACAACCAAATATAGGCATCAGGATGTCCTGAAGGTATGGAAATAAATAATGGCTTAGAAGACTTAGGGAAATAATAGCAGAAAATTTCCCTAATATGGAGAAAGACATGGATATCCAAGTACAGGAAGCATATGGAGTCCCTAATAGACATAATCAGAAAAGATCTTCACCAACACACATTATAGTAAACCCTCCAAAAGTAAAACATAAAGAAAACATCCTAAAATGTGTGAAAGAAATACACTAGATTACCATAAAAGGCTATCTAATTACATTGAAAGTTGATTCCTTATCACAAACCCAATAGGTTTGGAAAGAAAAAAAAAAAAACAAGCCAGAATACTTTACCTAGCAAAGCTCTCATTAAAAATGAGTGTGCTTGTCCTGACTGTTGATGTACAATGTAATACTTTATCCCTTTTAGTATTTTTTTTTTGTTCTACTTAATACTATTGGTTGAACTCTGTAATTAACACACAATATTTCTTAGGTGTTTAAATTTAACTGAAAAGTGATCCCTGTTAAATATGAGAGTGGGAATAAGAGAGGGAGGAGATGTACAATTTGGGACATGCTCAATCGGACTTGCCCCAAATGGTGAAGTTAGAAATGTGCCAGGGGATTCCAATACAATCCCATCAAGGTTCCATGTACCAATGCCATCTCACTAGTCCAAGTGATCAATTTCAGTTCACAGTTGATCACACTGATAGGTCTAAGAGACAAAGGGATCACACAAACAAGTCTAGTGTCTGCTAATACTAACTGATAGAATCAAAAAGGGAGAGAATGATCCATCATGGGAAGCAAGAGACACAGCAGACTCATAGAATGGCAGATGTCCTAAATAGCATTCTGGCCTCAGAATCAGCCCTTAAGGCACTGGGATCTGGCTGAAAAGTCCCTGAGAGTATTCTAGGAATGGAAAGCCAAGACACTGTGGCAAAAAAAAATGAGGACCAAAATGAAAGATCTCTGCGAGTGAGATCCCATTAGAAAGAACAGGCCATCAAAGAAGGAGGTACCTTTCTTTGAAGGGAGGAGAGAACTTCCACTTTGACTATGACCTTGTCGGAATAAGATCGATGTCAGTGAACTCAAAAGGCTTCCATAGCCTTGGCAACTCATGACAAGAGCCTAGGGTGATTACTGACGCCATAAACAAGAATGTCAATTTGTTAAGTCAACAACAGGAGTCACTGTGCACTTACTCCTCATGTAGGATATCTGTCCATAATGCGTTGTCCTATGTGAATTAATGCTATAATTAGCACTGAAAGAGTATTTTACACTTTATGTTCTGTGTGGGTGCAAACTGGTGAAATCTTTACTTAATATATACTAAATTGATCTTCTGTATATAAAGATAATTGAAAATGAATCTTGATGTGAATGGAATGGGAGAGGGAGCGGGAGATGGGAGGGTTGCAGGTGGGAGAGAAGTTATGGGGGGAAAAAGCCATTGTAATCCATAAACTGTACTTTGGAAATTTATATTTACTAAATAAAAGTTTTTTTAAAAAATGTGAAATAAAAGCCTTCCAAAACAGAAAGTGAAAGAATTGTTACCAACTGGCCAGTAAAAATACAAAGGAAATCCAGAACAAACAACAGGGATATTTACAGAAAAGTGGCAAGACCCTGTCATTACTTATCAATAATAAAATTGAATGTAAATGGCCTCAATTCTCCAGTTACAAGACTCAGACTGGCTGAGTGGATTAAAAAACAAGATCTATATGCGCCTATAAGAAACACACCTCACCAACAAAGATAAACACAGAATAAAAGAGAAAGAATGGAAAAAGATATTCTGTGGAAATAGAAATAGAAATGAACAGGAGTTGCCGTGTATCCATCCTGGTATCAGACAAAATAGACTTTAAGACAAAACTGTTAAAAGAGACAAAGAAGCAGATCTTTTCATGAGTGCATGGAACTTTCTCCAGGACAGACCATGTGCTAGGCCACAAAAGTCGTCTCAGAAAAAAAAAAAAAAAAAAAAAAAAAAAACACCTAAAATCATATCATTATCTTTACTGACCACAAAGGAAGAAGCTGGAAATTAACAACTTCAGAAACTTGTGGAGCCAGCATTGTGGCATAGATGTTTATGCAGCCTACAATGCTGGCATCCCAAATGGGAGTCAGTTCCAATTTTGGCTGCTCCACTTTCAATTCAGCTCCCTATTTATGTGCCAGGGAAAGCAGTAGAAAATGGCCCAAGCATTTGGGTGCTTGCATCCATGTAGGAGATCTGGATGAAGTTCCTGGAACCTGGCTTTGGCCTGGCCCGCCCATCCTTGGCCATAGTGGTCATTTGGGAAGTATACCAGTGGATGGAACTTAGAGATTCATTCTCTCTCTCTCTCTCTCTTTCTCTCTCTCTCTAACTCTGCCTTTCAAATAAACAAATCTTTTTTTCCAAATAAAACCCTGAAAAATATACAAACACATGAAGATTGAAGAACATGATCCCAAATGAGCAGAGTTCATAGAAGAAATCAAAAGGAAAATAAAAAAATATTCACAGAAATGAATGAAGATGACAAACCAACATATAAAAACTTATGGGATACAGTAAAAACATTGGTAAGAGGAAAGTTTATAGCAATTAGTACCTGCATCAAGTAATTGGAAAGCATAAAATAAATGACCTAACAACGCATCTCAATAACCTAGTAACACAAGAACAAATAAACCCCAAATTAGGAGGAGGAAAGATACAATAAAAATTAGAAAAGAAATAAATAATACTGAAATAAAAATGATATAAAAGATCACTGAAATGAAGAGCTGGTTCTTTAGAAACAAAAAGAATATTTATAAACCATTGGCACAAGAAAAACCAAAAAAATGGAAGATGATTCAAACTAATAAAATCAGAGATAAAAAAGGAGTTGTTACAATGAATACTACAGAAATAAAAAGAATTATCAGGAATTACTATAAACAGCTACATGTAAAACTGGAAAATCTATAAGAAACACAGATTTCTGGACACATACAATTTACTAAAATTGAAGCAGAAGACATAGAATGTCTAAGTAGACCAATAACAAAGACAGAGATTGAATCAGTAATAAAGACTCTTCCAACAAAGAAAAGCCCAGCACTGGGTGGCTTCACTACCGAGTTCTACTAAACTGTTAAAGAAAAAACTAATCCTAATTCTTCATATATTCAAAACAATTGAAAAGGAGAGAACCAGCTCCAACGCCATTTATGAGCCCAGAATCACCTTAATTCCAAAATCAGAAAATGATACAACAAGGAACAAGAACTACAGACCAATATCTCTGATTAGAATAGATTCAATAATCCTCAACAAAATACTATCAAATGGAATCCAGCAACAAATCAAAAAAATCATCCACCCGCACCAAGTGAGTTTTCGCTGGGCTGCAGGGATGGTTTTGTATACTCAAATCGATAAACATGATACATTACATTAACAAATGTAAGAATAAAAACCATATGATTATCTTAATAGATACAGAGGGATCATTTGATAAAACACAACATCCTTTCATGATAAAAACTTAAGCACATTCAGTATAGAAGGAAGATAACTCAATAAAATCAAGGTGATAAATGACGAACTCACAGCAAACACCATATCCAGTGGGCAAAAGTTGAAAGCATTTCCACCAAGCTCCAGAACCAGACAAGGATGCCCACTCTTGCCATCAATACTCAGTACAGTTTTGTATGTTTTATCCAGAACCATTAGGCAAGAAAGAAATAAGAAATCAAAGGGATTCAAATGAGAAAGGAGGAAGTCAAACTGTCCCTTTATCCAGACGACATATTATTTATACATAGGGGAACCAAAAGAATTTATTAAGAGATTATTGGAAATCATAAGGGAGTTTGACAAAGCTGTAGGATGTAAAATAAACACATGACAATCAGTAGTATTTGTATACACAAACAAAGCCATTGCTGAGAAAGAACTTGTAAAATTATTCTAATTCACAAAAGCTTTGAAAATATTTAAATATCTTTGGATATTTTGACCAAGGAAGTGAAAGATTTTCTACAATGAAATTACAGGGTCAGCAAGGTGGCAAAGCTGATAAAGTTGGCATCCCATATCAGTGCCAGTTTGTGTCTGTCTGCTCTGCTTCTGAACCAGCTCCCTGACAATGGCCTGTGAAAGGCAGCGGAAGACGGCCCATGCGGGAGACCTGGAGGAAGCTCCTTGCACCTGGCTTTGGCCTGGCCTGGCATGGCCCAGCCTTGGCTACTGTAGCCATTTGGGGAGTGGACCAGCAGACAGAAGATCTATCTGTTTCTCTCTCTCTGTCTATATATATGATTCTCAAATAAATAAATAAATCTAGAAAAAAAGAGAAAATTATAAAACATTAAAGAAAGAAATAGAAGATAAAAATAAGGAAATATTTTCATGTTCATGAACTGGAAAAATTAATATCATCAAAATGTCCATATACTTAAGGCAATTTACAGATTCAATCTGATACCATCAAAATACTAAGGACATTCTTCTCAGAGGCAGAAAAAAATAATCCTAAAATTCATAAGGAAACACAACAGACACTGAATAGCTAAAGCAATCTTAAGCGATAAAAACAAAGTTGGACGTTTCACAGATATACTACATGGCAGTTCTAATCAATACAGCATGGTACTGACATAAAAGCAGACATGTGGACCAATAGAATAGATTAGAAATTAATCCACATATTTACAACCAACTGATCTTTGAAAAACAAGCAAAATCACTCCATGGAGAAATGATAGTCTCTCCACAAACTGTGTTGGGAAAATTGGATCTTCGCATACTGAGGTGTGAAACAAGATCCCTCCTTTATACTCTCTGAAAAAACCGATTTTCAGTGGATCAAGAATCTAAATGTAAGATGTGAATACATCACATTACTAGAGGAATACAATTAAAACATTGCAAGATACTGGAACAGGCAAGGACTTCTTGAATAAGACCCCAAAAGCACAAGCAATAAAAAAAAAAAAAATACAAATAGGATTACATCAAGCTAAGAGGCAAAGCAATGAGGACAATGCATCTGATAAAGGATTAATATCCAAAATATATAAGGGGCTCATGAAATTCAACAACAACAAAACAAATAATCCAGTTAAGAAATGGGCTAAGGATATGAACGTGCATTATTCAAAGGATGAAATACAAATGGTCAACAGACACGTGAAAAGATGCTCAGGGTCACTAGCCATTAGGGAAATACAAATAAAAACCTCAATTCAGTTTTACCTCACTCTAGTTAGAAGACTGTCATTCAAAAATCAAAAAGTAGCAAATGCTGGTGAGGATATGCAGAAAAAGGTATCCTAATACACAGTTGATGGGAATGTAAACTTGTAGAACACTGCAGAAAATGGTATAGAAATTCCTCAGAAATCTGAAAATTGATCTACCATATGATTCAGTCATCACACTCCTTAGAAGTTACCTAAAGCAAATGAAATCAGCATATGAAAGAATTATTTGTACCCGCATGTCTACAGCAGCTCAAGTTAAAGTAGGTAAGATATGGAATCAACCCGACATACATCAACTGACAATTAAAGAAAATATGATGCATATATATATATATATATAAATACTATATATGTGCAAACTACTCAGCCATGAAAAGAATGAAATCCTGTCTTTTGCAACAAAATGGATGTAACTGGAGATGATTATGCTTAGTGAAATAAGCCAATCCCCAAAAGATAAATAATACTTTTACTCTGATCTTTGGCAAAAAAAATGTAATGCATGTGAGAGTGACATTTTGAGATCTGATTATTTTTACAGCCCTTGTCTCTGTTGCTAAGGAACAGTAGTTTTTTGAACTTTCTACTTTATAATTCTTTATTTAGTGGAGGACTAACCTTGTGACTTTAAAGTAAATTTAAAGTTACTGCAAAAACTGAAAGAAAAATAAGAAAGGCAGAAGGATGCAAAATATTATGTTGTAAACCTGTATCTTTGAAATACATGAAATCTGTTTTCTTTTTATAAATAAATTTGCATAAAAGAAGAAAATGTCATAGTGAAACCAAGTCCCTGTATAGTGCCCTTGATATAAATGCTACATATTGTCAGAACCTAGTCTCTCACAATCTCCCCATCTCCTTCCTTTAGCTTAATGTCTCTGAAATATCAGCCTTTTACTAAAATTAACTAAGTAAACTCAGATTGTGATCATTTATATCCTCTTCAGGTAAATGTTTAGTTTTTCCTTGGTGTTTTTTTTTTTTTTTTCCCCCAGGATACCCAGACCTTGGATAAAAAGTAAATACTGTCTTGAGTAAATCCCACTTTGCAACAATGACAATGCCCTAAAACCTGTGCTATCACTGACTAATGAAACCTGTGCTATCACTGACTAATGAAAGGAAGACCCCAAGTACTGGAAACTCTTACCTGAGCTGAGTATGCAGCCCCCAACCCTAACTTCAATCCACCAGATCCCTTATCCTTACCTCCCTGGGGAGCCCAGGAATTCAAGGAGAACTGCCCCGCCCCTAGTTCTATGCTTTGCAGGAAGTAGCAAGTGCTTTCAGGCACAGCAGGTAAGATGCCCCTGGAATGCCCACATCTCCTATATAAGTGCCTGATTTTGAGTCCTGACAGTCCTGACTCTCCATCCCAGCTGCTTGCTAATGTGTTCCCTGGGAGGTCAGAGGTGATGAGCCAAGCGCCTGAGGACCTGCCACACACAGAGGAACCCTGCATAGAGCTCCCAGCTTCTGGCTTCAGCCTGCCCCAATTCCAGGGAACTAGGGATGTTAAACGAGTGACACAGAGATGGGAGAAATCAGTCTCTCTCTGTTTCTGTATGTCTATCTTTTTATGTTCCTTTGCGTTTCAAATAAATAAAATTTAAAATAATTGTTTTTAAAAATTTTACCCTTTGCTGGTGTCAGTGATGGGCTGCTGCATGTCTGGTGAGTGGATGTAGATTTTAGAGTTCTACAAAGATACTGATGATGATTTAAAACTATTCAAAACAATTCAGATTATTGATCAAATCTATAGATGTCTCTGCACTAGAATTAAAAAGCCCATGTCAAACAGTCCCTCAAACATCTCTCTCGACAAAGTCTAATTGGCTTGAGTCAAGCACATATGGTATTCCATTTTCATTTTTATCTTCCATTCTCTTTCGGCATCTATACAATGTACTGCAATACTAATACTTTTTCATACCAGTAGTTTAAGTATAAAAAGTCATTCCTCACAATCTTGCAAACTCTGCAAATTTTGATTTTTTATAAACATATTGAGTACTTAGAAACCACAATAACCACAATTATTACATACATTGTTATCTATAAGAAATCTATAATTTTTTATTTACTATGAAGTATTACAATATTGTGCTTTCACTAGCATAGGGAGATTACTGATGCCATAAACAGGAGTGTCAATTTGTAAAGTCAACAACAGGAGTCACTGTGCACTTACTCCTCATGTAGGATCTCTGTCCTTAATGTGCTGTACACTGAGGCTTAATGCTATAACGAGTACTCAAACAGTATATTTCACTTTGTGTTTCTATGGGGGTGCAAACGATTGAAATCTTTACTTAATGTACACTAAACTGATCTTCTGTAAAAAAAAAAAAAAAAAAAAGAAATTATCAATTCCCAACTTGACTCTCACTGGGATTAAACATGACAATAGGTCTGATCTGATTTCATCATCATTTAAAAAAAAATCATCTATTATTTTTCACTTTATGTTTCTGTGTGGGAGCAAACTGTTGAAATCCTTACTTAAGGTATACTAAGCTGATCTTCTGTATATTAAGATAATCGAAAATGAATCTTGATGTGAATGGAAGGGGAGAGGGAGTGGGAAAGGGGAGGGTTGTGGGTGGGAGGGACGGTATGGGGGGGGAAGCCATTGTAACCCATGAGTCGTACTTTGGAAATTTATATTCATTAAATAAAAGATTAAAAAAAAAACCCAATATTGTGCTTTCACTAAATAACAGTAAGCACGAATTATTTACTAAAACAACTTCAAAAAATGCTTAACCAGAAAGAGGAATATGCAGTAACTCAATTACTCAATTGGCAAAAACATGTCTGAAGACCAGAATGAATCTTATAAGACAATAGAATAATTATAAAACAATTTATATTTTGAGGACTGATTTCTTTGTTAGTGATTATTAATGATTACCACTTGAGTAGAAAATTTGGAAATAAACCTATAAAACTAACAAGGTCTATGTTAGTGATGCTGTAACCCACTACTGGGCAGTAGTAGCTGCTCCCAAACTTGATTCTGTGGCACGTTGTATATATTTCTATTATAACATTTATTTTAATAGGACATTTAAGACAATTCTTCATTTTTAAATACCATATGATTAATTAAAGTTTCATTGATTGAATGGGTGAGGAAATACATATGATAACTCTAAGCACTATAATATACTATGGTTTAAGAAGGGAGGAGTGGGGCAACTAAAGCACTCTAAGCAATGACATATCTTACTTTCTAAAATGATCATCAAAATGTCACACTCATTGTAAATTTGTATGGCAAAATATGAAAAAAAAGTGTATAAAACTGTAAAATCTCTTATTAAAAACTGTAATTGTCTCTATTGCCAGTGGATTCTAATGATGTTTATGTTGGTTAGTATATACAAGTTAGAAATAATTTTGCTAGTTTCTTAATTCCTTAGATACCATCTGAGGCAAACATTCAAATAACTCTTTTCTCTTTCCTATTAAGCAACAAATGAAGCAAGTAATTGGAGACTAGTAGCTGTCTAAGGAAATTAAACAATTGCTTAGCTGAGCCTGAAAAGTATAACTTAAGAACATTAAGACTTTAAGAAAAGTTTTTTTCTGCAAATTAGTATTTTGGCTTCCCATGATATATTTCTCCTTTTAAAGCTTCTTAAAGTAGTTATTCCAGAGTTCCAGTGCTTTACTGTAGATACTGTGAAGTATTTTACTTGAAGTATATTGGGCAACGGTAAAATTTTTTTTTTTTTTTTTTTTTATTTTTGACAGGCAGAGTGGACAGTGAGAGAGAGAGAGAGAGAAAGGTCTTCCTTTTGCCGTTGGTTCACCCTCCAATGGCCGCCGCTGCAGCCGGCGCACCGCGCTGATCCGATGGCAGGAGCCAGGATCCAGGTGCTTTTCCTGGTCTCCCATGGGGTGCAGGGCCCAAGCACCTGGGCCATCCTCCACTGCACTCCCTGGCCATAGCAGAGAGCTGGCCTGGAAGAGGGGCAACCGGGACAGAATCCGGCGCCCCAACCGGGACTAGAACCCGGTGTGCCGGCGCCGCAAGGTGGAGGATTAGCCTATTGAGCCACGGCGCCGGCCAACGGTAAAATTTAAAGACACTGTTCCACATCACAGTTAAGTACTGATCATATATTTTAATAAAAAGTCAGTTAACACTATTAGAAAACTACAAGGAATGCTGTTTTTCATTTTACCAACTCTATCCATAATGGGTTTAATAACAGCAATAATTTTATAATCTTATTTAAGAATAGGTAATGAAGTTTCTAAATGTTTATAAATTAAAAAGAAATTATAGAGTTTTTAGGATTGAATTTGTCATTAGTCTTAAAGAATCAAATTTTTTCCCCAAATCTTCAAAAATACAATGAAATATTGTGTTCTGAAGGCCATATTTGATATTAAAAGGAAGATATTTTATACTAAATGACCTAGGTATTTTGAAGATTAAAGAAATTAGTTAGATCTATGGGATTAAAATGTAAATATAGCATGAACATTAAGACTCCAGAATCAATAAAATATATACTGTGAGTTAATAATTCCTGGAAGAAAATTTCATCTTATAACCAAAAACATAAATAGCAGTGATTAGAGAAATGTCATTTTTTTTAAAACTTATGTTGTAGAGTCCACATTATAATACAGTTTATTTAAACTGTTTTGTTGATTATATTCAAAGTTCATTGATTCAAGATTCTGAGAGAGTTTTGGAAATGAAAAAAAAAAAAAACACGTGCATGTAAGTCATAAAGCCAGCAGCCCTTCAGATTGGCATGGTCAGTTACCCAGAGACTGTGAAAATATGGCTGAGGAAGAAAATAGAAACTAAACGTAAAATTCTGACTCTCATTGCAAATGAACCCATAACCAGAAAATAGTAAATGACATCTAAAGAAAGCAGCTTAATTTTACAAATACCAATTACTCTTGGAGATAGATAGATAGATAGATGAAAATGGATAACCAAATAATGTGGTAGGGAACTAAGAAAAATAAAAGAGAAGAATTCCTTGAGAAGTTTCTAACATGAAAATTTAAGAACAATCACTGTAGCAAAGAAAGATGTACTTTTCTCTGAAGGGAGGAGAGAATTTCCACTTTGCTTATGGCCTTGTCTAAGTACTGACAGAGTTTGTGGACTCAAACGGCTTCCTAGGGAGCTCATGTCAACAGCCTCGGGTGGCCACTGATGTCATACAGTGTTAATTGTTAAATTAACAACATCAGTCACAGCACTAACTCCCCATGCAGGACCTCTGTCCTCAAAGAGCTGGATTATGAGACTATCAGTAAAACTAGTTCTCAAACAGATTTTTTTGGGGGGGAGGGTGCATGTGTATGCAAATTGTTGAAATCTTTACTTAGTATAAAGTTGGTATTCTGTGTACAAAGTTAAATTAAAATAATTCTTAATGGAGAATGGGACTGGCAGGGGAGGGGTGGGAGGTGGGTATGGTGCAAATAACTATATTCCTAAAGTTGTACTTATGAAATCTGTATTACTTAAATAATTAATTAATAAAAAAAGTAAGCTCTCAGAAAACAAATGATGCAAAACTGAAAAAAAAGAAAACAATGGCTGTGTTAAGAAAAGAAAAATATAGTCATATCCCACTTGTCAGAGTGAAAACTGCTAACCACTTTTGCTTTCACTTTTATCTTCCATGCCAATAAAAATGATCAAATTAGAACAGGTAGAACAATCAACTTTGATGTGGCTTTAGGATTTACATAAATTTACCCAAGGACAAGTGCAAATTTTCAGAATGGTCCACTGAGATCTGCTGTGAGCATTCATGCAAGCTATCAGTCATTAACAAGTAGCAGTATGTTTCCACCAGGAGGGATCTCTTACATTTTTAAGACCATTAACTAATAAGGAGGACATATTCAAGTTCCAATCTATCTTAATTTGAGAGGTTGTCTAACAAATTCTTTTATTAAGTCATGGTGAGCACTATAGAGAAACAATGGCTTAAAGACAGAACTGCTGAATCGGTTGCTAGAAGTTTACCAGTCTTTTATCAAACAAATTTTTTCTTTTCTTCTGTTCCAAATCAAAATGTTATTTCTAGGATTTAGTTATACAAATAGAATGTACACTTTGCAAATCTGCAGATGATATACAATTGGGAGGAAGAGCTAACTGACCAGGTGCTATTCAAATATATCTTGAAAAACATTGTGTTAGGCTGAAACAGTTCCTCGGATACTACCTAACAAGAAACAACGTAAAGATCTACATTTAAATTTGAAAAATATTACTTATACCTGCAAAGGCCAAATGAGCTTAACAGTGGCTCATTTGAAAAAGATACATGTTTTCATGTAGTGCACAGGGAAAATACCATACTTTATTATTTCTTCATATTTTACTAAAGCATATTCTTTGTCAGATCTATTAAATTAACTTTCAATGCATTCTCTGTATTTCTTGCATGCTTCAAAAATAATATTCAAAATGTACAGCTCCTCTGGAAACAAATGATTAATGAATATGGTTAAGTAGGGCACATCTTAAATAAGTTCCTGGCATTTGTAGCATACAATTTCTCCAGCATATCTAGTACGGAAGGATTTCAGAGACCTCCAATAATGTTGCTTTAATATGTCTGCTGTCATAGGGGAAAGTATGTAAATCAACTTAAAAAATTTGTATGTAATTCAGAGCAGTTTATACAACAAGATATTATCTCTGATAAAGGAAAATACATCCTGAAATTCATGAAAAAAGGTTAGAAAAATTGTAGTAACAAAGTCTGCACAAGGGTTACAAAGGAAAAATAAAAGATGGCAATTAAATTTCTTACCTGCCTAATACCCAATCGGTACGCAACAATCCGATCCACGGCGTCGGGATTCATTTGTGTCCACTGAAGGCTGTAGGAATAAACACGGTGTCTGTTCTGCCACACGGGATTGTAGGTATCATAGTAGAATTCTGGAGCATATGCCTTTCCTGAAAATAGAGGGGTGCTTCAATGTGAGTGATGACATACTGCAGTTCAATAGTGCATATTTCCTTTGACCCTTTCATCTCCCTCTACTGAACTACTAAAAAAAGCCACATTATTAAAATCTAGTCAATTTTATATATACTTTTGAGAGCAGATATAAGAATAGATAAGTGGGCCGGCACCGTGGCTCACTTGGCTAATCCTCTGCCTGCGGCGCCGGCACCCCGGGTTCTAGTCCTTGTTGGGGCGCCGGGTTCTAGTCCCAGTTGCTTCTCTTCCAGTCCAGCTCTCTGCTGTGGCCCGGGAGGGCAGTGGAGGATGGCTCAAGTGCTTGGGTCCCTGCACCTACATGGGGGACTGGGAGGAAGCACCTGGTTCCTGGCTTTGGATCGTGCAGCGCTGGCCATAGCGGCCATTAGGGGAGTGAACCAACGGAAGGAAGACCTTTCTCTTTGTCTCTCTCTCACTGTCTAAAACTCTCTCTCTGTCTGTCAATCTCTCTTACTAACTCTGCCTGGCAAAATAAATAAATAAATAAATAAATAAAATAAGAAATAAAGAATGGATAAGCACTGTGAGAAGTCAAGACTGAGAAATGACTCCAAGCTTTCTGTTCTGAGCAACTGGAGGAATGTAATTTCCATTAAAACAATAGAAAGCTAGGGGAGGATCAAAGTTTGGGGGAGAAGATCGGGAAGTCATTTTTTGAAAATTTTAAGTGAACCATATTGAAACATGAAGCATACAAAAGGATATAAGTATCCTGGACTAAAGGAAAGATCAGAGCTGGATCTAGGCCTAGTGTTGTGGTTCAATGTGTTGGGCTGCTGCTTGTGACACCATAATCCCATATGAGTGCTAGTTTGAGTCTGGAATGCTCCACTTCCCATCGGCTGCCTGCTGATGTGCTTGGGAAAGCAGTGGAAGATGGGCCAAGCACTTGGACTTCTGCTACCCTACATGGAGTCCAGAATGGAGTTCTAGGCTTCTGGCTTTAGCTTTGCCTAACCTCATCCGTTGTGGACATCTGGGAAATGAACTAGCAGATGAAAGACTGTCTCATTCTTTCTCTGACTCCTCATCTCTTAAATAAATTATTTTAAAAAATAAAATTTGAAAAAAGAACTAGAGCCATCATCTTGCAAAGCACAAGTTTACAATTAGAATTTGAATCAAAAGCCGTGAGACAGAAGAGATACTACAGAGAGTTTGAGTAGACCAAGAAAATCTGATCACTGGGCAAGCCATAGTTGGAGTCATGGGAAGAGATAAAAATCACATGAAGACGTGAGATAAAACAACCAGGGAAAAGGAAGAAAACCAAAAGTGTGGATCAAGAGAAGCGTACAGGGGTGAATGACCAAAACTATTTAAAAACAAATAAATAATGAAAAACCAGGGCAAGCCTTTGAGCTAGCTGATAAGACACGTTTAAGATGCTGCATCCCATGAAACAGTACATGGGCATGAGTATGACTTCTGGCTCCTGGCCCCTGCCTCCTGTTAATATAAACACTTAAAGGCAGCAGTAATGGCTCAAGTAGATGGTTCCTGCCTCCCACATGGGTGACCCAAATTGAATCCCTGGTTTTCAATTTCAGCCTGGCTTAGGACAGGCCATTGTAGGCATCTCTCCACGACTCTCAAGCAAATAAAAATTTAAATGTTATTTGAATATTAATTCAGTTGAATTGAAAATGGATTACTACTAATATGAGGAATCTCACACAGAAATATCGAGAAGAGCCATTATATTCATATTATATTTCTTCTTCCATTTTACATAGTATTTTTACTTACTATAGCACTATTTCACGTTCACAATAGCTAAGAACACAGCCTACTTGAGAGGTAGCCACTACACTAAATGGAGGAATCATTGCCCAAAGTATTTTTGACAACTTATATAAAAAATCAAGGTTCCTTTGGCTGGCACCGCGGCTCACTAGGCTAATCCTCCACCTGTGGCGCCGGCACACTGGGTTCTAGTTCCGGTCAGGGCGCCGGATTGTGTCCCGGTTGCTCCTCTTCCAGTCCAGCTCTCTGCTGTGGCCCAGGAAGGCAGTGCAGGATGGCCCAAGTGCTTGGGCCCTGCACCCGCATGGGAGACCAGGAGAAGCACCTGGCTCCTGGCATTGGATTGGCACAGAGCGCCAGCCGCAACACGCCGGCCGTAGCAGCCACTTGGGGGGTGAACCAACAGAAAAAGGAAGAACTTTCTCTCTGTCTCTCTCTCACTGTCTAACTCTGCCTGTCAAAAAAAAAAAAAAAAAAAATCAAAGTTCCTGAATGCCATGGCTGAGAAAGAATTTTTAAGATCACACCCATTAACAACAGCTACAAAAAATTAAAATATCTTTGAAGAAATTTAACCAAGAATGTGAAAGATCTAAACAATAAAAATTATAAAGCATTAAGAAAGAAATAGAAGAAATAACCAAAAAATGGAAAAAATCTTTCATGTTTGTGGAATGGAAGAATAATATCAAAATTATCCATACTATTCAAAGAAATTTAAAGATTCAATGGGATTCCAATGAAAATACCAATAACATTCTTCTCAGATATAGAAAAAAATCCTAAAGTTCATATGGAAACATAAGAGAACCTGAGTAGCTGAAGCAATTTTAAAAAATCAAAAAAGTTGGAAATATCCAATGCCATATTCAAAGACATACTACAGAGCTGTTATATTCAAAACAGCCTGGTTGGTATTGGCAGACAAACAGGTGTGCTGAACAATAAAACAGAATAAAAGCCCCAGAAATTAATCCATGCTTCTATAACTAAGCTTTGACAAATGAGATAAAATCACTCCCTGAAGAAAGAATGATCTCCTCAACAAGTGGTGTGGGGAAAATTGGATCTCTGCATGCATAAGTATGAAACAAAGACTCCTCAACTATCCTATACAAAACCAAATAACGATGGATCAAAGTTCTAAACCTATGATCTGAAGCCATCAAAGTACTAGAGGAAAATACAAGTGAAATGCTGCAAGACATTGGCATAAGCAGAGACTTCTTAGAAAAGACCTCAGAAGGTCAAGCAGTAACAGCAAAATAAACAAATGGATTTACATCAAGCTAAGAAGCTTTTGTACAGCAAAGGAAACACTCAACAAAGTTAAGAGGCAACAGACAGAATGGGAGAAAATATTTGCACAATGCATCTGATAAGGATTAATATTTAGAATATATAAGGAGCTCAAGAAACTCAACAACAAAACAAACAATGCAGTTAAGAAGTGGGCTAAGGATTTGATCAGTCATTTTTCAAAAGATGAAATACAAATGGCCAACAGACACATGAAAAGTTGCTCAGGGTCACTAGTCATGTGGGAAATGCAAATAAAAACCACCTTGAGGCTCACCCCAGTTAGAGTAGCTATCATCCAAAAAATAAAAAAATGCTGGCAAAGGTGTGGCAAAAAAGGTACCCTAATGTGCTGTTGATGGAAATGTAATCTATTACAACCATTATGGAAGATAGTATGGAGATTTGTCAGAAATCTTAAAACAGATCTCCAATATGACCCAGCCACCCCACTCCTGAGCATTTACCCAAAGTAAATGAAATAAGCATATGAAAGAGGTGTCTGTACCAATATACTTATAATAGCTATATTCAAAATAGCTAAGATATGGAATCAACCCAGATATCAATCCACTGATATTTAAATAAAATATGGTATATATACATGATTTGACACAGCCGTAAAATAGAATGAAATTCTGATTTTACAACACAATGAATGTAACTATAGACCATTATGCTTAGTGAAATAAGACAAATCTCTCCCCTGAAAAAGATATGTTTTTTTCTGATACGTGATAGTTTATACAGAGTCAAAAGAAAACCAAAAACCCTGAATATCTAAGGGTGAAATTGACATCTTACGGTCTGATAATTGTTTATAGGCCTTGTCTATATTTTGGTGGAACAGTGGTCTTTCTAGATTCTACTTCTTGAACATTATGTTAGTGGTGATTAAGCCAGTGATTATAGAGAAACTGAATGTCCATTATTGCAAAAATAGAAGCAAGGAAACATTCAAAGCAAAACAGGGACAGAATAGATTCACAACCAACGGCTATGTAGCACAGATAAGAAGTATCTGTTAAAGGTGGATACATGGAGTTTTTTTTGAGTTGATAACATGTGATAATAAAGAAAATCAGACTAAATGTTCAAAGATCTATAACAAAATACACATCAATGATTTTTATTAAGCAAATACAAAGTTTGACTTTGAAATGTCCTATCAATGGTCTCTAAATACAGAATTGCCTACCCTACCAGACTCTGAATTTCCTTTCAGGAGAGGTGTTTTAGTCAATATCCTAAATAGCCATTCAGCTATTTCAAAGTCACTGTCTCTGAGATAGCCATGAAGGAATCTTTCAGTCTTGACTGCACAGTGCTCTGAAATGCATGCCTAACATCAAATCGAATTTAATACCCTATTTTAAATGACATATGGTTAAAAAATGGAGGAACTAGCAATTACAAATTATATTACAATTTTGTATTAAGTATTTGTTTTGAAAGGGCTTACACTTACTATGAAGAAAAATGTTGCTCCAAATTATATTTAAGTATGAATTCATTTTAAGGCTAGCCCAGGAAACCACATAATTTATAAATATCTTGGGTTATTCAGATGAAGGAATGCAGGCAACACATTTTGAAATGCTTTAAAGGATCTGAAATCACCTCCAAGTCTGCATAACAAAAGACTAAAAAATTAATTCTAGCGTAAGAATCGTCTATCTCTCGGGTTTTCATCAATCTCTAAGAGAGCAGCAGACATGATCCAACAGCCAAGTTCTGTAGGGCAAGACTAAGGAAGGTCAGATAAATGGGATTGTGACAAAGTGGGATAGAATTATGAAAAGAAATTCTATTCTGGGCATTTCCATATTCTAGAATATTTGACACTTAGTTGACTGCTGGCAGAGAGGGGGGTGGATCTGCTTCAAGTAATTAATGCAAATTGTTATAATTCTAGGAAGATTGTTGATTTAAATTAATACTTTTAAGTTTATTGAAATTGTTTGACCTTGAGGTTTTAAAAGGATCCTTGTGACCTGGTGAATAATATGAATTTGTTCATCAAGAGTTATTTTCAAGCAGTGAAAAAAGATAAGTTCCAATCTAATCCTCATTTAAATATTCTAAATAGATCAATTACTTTAAAATTCCATCATTATTTTTATATTTAATTGCAGATTATTAGAAAGGCTTTTCAATGCATTTTTAAAATGCTATATTTTTCTTATTTTTTTATTTCAACTATCTTTAAAACAGATAAGAACAGGGAAGTAAATATGGAATCTTCCAGCATTATTGAACATTAACATAAGTCCTACTGATTGCAACATTTGAATGGAACAATCGGAAAGTAGAAAACCTGTCGTATCTTCCCTGCTCTCATTTCTACCCCACCAAGTAGGGAACCATTTTCTTGGTTTAATGGTTCCTCTTGCGAATGCAATTTCCTACTTTTTAATTGTTAAAAATATTATTAATATACACAGGATAGATTTCATGCATTTCATAGATACAATGCTGGATAATCATACTTCCCTTCATCTCTCAATCATCTCTCCTTCCTTTTTTTTCCTTTACTTTTTGAGATAACATACTTTCAGTTCACTTTATAATCACAGACTTAATGCATCACTAACAATAAAGTAGAAAGACCACTGTTCCATAGGAATATAGACAGGGCTGTAAATAATAAGCAAATCTGAAGATGCCTGTTTCATTCTTATACACTACTTTTTTTCATGTTGTCTACCACATATCAGAGAAAGGACATGATATTTGTCTTTCTGGTACTGATTTATTTCACTAAGCATAATGATCTCCGCTTGCATACATTTTGTTGCAAAAGACAAGATCCCATTCTTTTTATGGCTGATAGTATTCTATTTGTGTATATACCACATTTTCTTATCCTGTCATCAGCTGAAGGACATCTGTGTGGATTCCATATCTTCGCTATTGTGAATTGAGCTATTATAATTATGGGTATACAAATAACTCTTTCATATTCTGATTTCTTTTCTTTTAGGTAAAGTCCCAGGAGTATGATGGGTGGGTTATACAGGAGACCTATTTTCAGATCTCTGAGGAATCTCTATACCGTCTTCTGTAATGGTTGCAATTTTCACTGGTTAAATCATATGTAATAAATTTTCATGGAACACTGAATTAGAAAAACTTTAGATATCATTCCAATGTCATACAAAGAAATTTAGGATAGACTAGAGACAGTGATGACAATATAGAAAATTATATATTAGTAATAAAAATTATATATTAGTAATAAAAATTATATATTAGTAATCAAATACAATAACTCAAGAAATTTTTAAAAATTAGGAGCAAACCTTATGGTTCAGTGGGTTAAGCTGCTGTCTGCAACGTCAGCATCCCATATAAGCACCAGTTTGAGTCCAGGCTATTCCATTTCTATCCATCTACCTGCCAAAGTGCCTGGGAAAGCAGCAAAAGGTGTCCCACCTGCTTGAGATCCTACCACTCATGTAGGAGACCTAGAGGGAGTTCCAGGCTCTTGGCTTTGGCCTGGCACAGCCCCGGCTGTTGGGACTATTTGGTGTGAATAAAAAACAGATGGAAAAATCTCTTTCTTTCTTTCTCTGTAATTCTAAATTTCAAAATAAAAAAAAATTTAAAAATTTTGACTACTTTTATAGCTGAATAACTACATTACCTTATAATTACATGTTAAATGACTTTAGATAATTACTCATGTTATTGATCAGTAAAAAATAATAATGGATCACAAATAATTTTGAATAGCTGTAGTTAAAAATAGATATGCTTGCTTATGTCCCAGAGCAAACTTCTTTGGAAAAATCTTAGAAAACAAACACATTTCCTGATTTCAACTGAGAAATAAATCTAAAAACTAAGCAAACACACAAACTTAATTTTTTTGTCTAATTTCAGAGCCAATCATAATTAATGTCGATATACTCATTTGTAAGTGCACAATAATATCAATAATTTTAGGATTGACAGACTAATGGGACATCTGCTGGTTGAACAGAGAAAGATTTCATAATACATATTTTTTTCTTTGTTTTACTTCAGGCATTTATCTTATTTCAGCAAGCATTCCAAGAAAATATTCTTGGGCTCTCATACTCTAGTTTTATTTTTATACAACATTATTCCAGTATAAATATTCTTTGATTAACTGATCTAGAAGCACATTCAGTATATAAACTGGAAGATCATTTTTAGATACATTATGGATAATGATATATTTTAAAATATTTTAAAATGTATAGGAAAACATTATATGTCCAAAATATCACATACAATTTATGTGAAAGTATAGACATTCTTTTTTGAAAACAGCTTTATGGAAATGAATAAATGAGGGTTGAAAACATAATTTTAGGCACAAAACTCAAATACAAATGGAAAATATCATCCATGTAAAGACTTAAAATGTCCTTAGCCATATGAATCGATTTTAATAAAGTCAAAATAGCTTTCGTAATAAAAACAATTAAAGAATTGCACAGTAGTGGTTCAGCCCACATATATTTCTTGAAGGCAACTAACATTTTGGAAAGTATCCTGAAGGAACACAAAGTAAAATAAAACAGCTAAATTTGCTTTACAAAAATATTTATAAGGTACCTTTGCACACATGAGGGATATCTGCTAATCTTTTTCATTTGTAGAGAGATATTAAATAGCTAATCATGTCACGTTATTATGAAGTACTAACAAAATCTAGACAAATAAAATCAAGTCAAGTCTCCCATCAAAGAAAAGCTCAGGATCAGTTTGATTTGCTTCTGAGTTCTAAGACACATTTTAAAAAGTGTTATGTTCTTACTATCTGTTGAATTTTTTAGTGGAGGGGTAAGATTATAAAACAAACTGAAATTATGTAATTGTAAAAATTAAAAGAAAGAATAAGAAAAAGAGGAGGAAGGAGGGTGTAAACACGGGCAGGTGGGAGGGCAGAGTGGGAAGTATCACTTCGCTCCTGAAACTTTATATATGAAATACATAAAATTTTTTCAACTTACATGAATAAAAAATTTGAAAAAAAGAATTTACATTAATTATTCTTAGTCTACCAAATACAAGAGGGGGGCTAGCATTATTGCATGGTTGGTTAAGCCACTGCTTGGGATGCAAGCAACAACAGCAAACCATATGAGTGCTGGCTAGAGTCCTGACTTCTCCACTTCATTGCCCTTTCCTGCTAATGCTAGTGGAACAGCAGCATAAAATGGTCCAAGAACTTGGTTCCCTGCTACCCATGTGTGAGACCTGGATAAAGTTCTAGGCTCCTGGCTTTGGTCTGGCCCAGCCCTGGCCATTGTAGCCATTTGGGGGATTGACCAGTGGGTTCAAGATCTCTCTGGCAGTCCCTCTATCTAACTCTGCCTTTCAATTAAATAAATAAATCTTAAAATAAAATAGAAAAGACTGGGGCTGGTGCTGCAGTGTAGAGGGTAAAGCCACCGCTTGCAGTGTCTGCGTCCCATATGGGCACTGGTTCGAGTCCCAGCTGTTCCACTTCCAATCCAACTCTGCTATATCCTGCAAAGCAGTAAAAGATGGCCCAAATCCTTGGGCCCCTGCATCCAAGTGGGAGACCTTGGAAAAACCTTTTGACTCCTAGCTTCATATCGGCCCAGCTCCGGCCGTTGCAGCCATTTGGGGAGTGAAATAGCAGATGGAAGATCTTTTTCTCTCTCTCTGGCTCTGCTTCTGCCTCTCTATAACTCTGCCTTTCAAATAAATAAATACATCTTTAAAAAAAAATAAAAAAGGCAAGAATTATTCCAAACATCATCCCTTGAGTCTAGCACTAACTTGACCTCATAACCAGACAAGGACACAGCAAAACAAAACAAAGCTTCTGGTCAATAGCCTTGATAAATTCATATGCAAAAATACTCAACAAAATGCTAGGAAATCAAATCCATAGCAGGTTTAAAAGATTATTCACTTCTTTCAAGGGGGATTCATGCCAGTGATACAAAGATGATTCAACATATACAAGTCAATAAATGTTATACAACATCAACACGAAGAAATACAAAAACCATATAATCATTTCATTAAGTGCAGAAAAGGCATTTAAAAAATTCTCATCATTTCATGATAAAATCCCTGACCGCATCAGGTATAGAGGAGAGAGACCTCAACACAGTAAAGATTATATGTGGGTATAAGAAGCCAATAGCTAACATTGTAATGAATAGGGGAAGCTGAAGACTTTCTAAGATCTAAAACAAAGCAAAGATGCCTACTTTCACCAATCATCTAGAACAAAAAAAAAAACCTGGAAATCCCAGCCAGAGCAATTAGGCAAGAAAAACAAAGAGCAAGTACTTCACAGGGTGGTTAAAACAGTTCTTGGAATACCCACATCCGCTTTCAGATTGCCAGGATCCAAGTGTCAGCTCTATTCCTGATTCCAGCTTCCTGCTTATGTACACCCTGGGAGGCAGCAGGTTATGACTTAAGTACCTAGGTGCCTGCCACCCACATAGAGGACTCTAACTGAATTCTGGACTCCTGGCTTTGACTTGCCCTACCTAGCTGTGTTGACATTTGAGAAGAGATAACCAGCTAATGAAATAATTCTCTTTCTGCCTTTCAAATAAATAAAAATTAAAAAGAAAAAGGTAAAAAAAAAAGGTAATTAATTTGCACAAGGTGATGTCAAATTTTCACCGTTTACCAACGACCTGATCATACATATAAAGCCCGATGGGGCCAGGCTGGTGCTGTGGCACAGTGGTTAAAGCCCCAGCCTACAACACTGTCATCCCATATGGATACTGGTTTGAATCCCACCACCCCACTTCCAATCAAGCTCCCTGCTTATGCCCCTGGTAAAGGCAGAGGATGGTCCAAGTGCATGAGCTTCTGCACCTGCATGGGAGACCCAGATAAAGCTCCTGGCTCCTGGCTTTGGCCTCGCCCTGTCCCAGTTGTTGTAGCTATTTGGGGAGTGAACCAATGACAGAAGACCTCTCTCTCTCTGTGTCTCTACCTGTCTCTGCAACTCTGCCTTTCAAATAAATAAAAATAAATCTAAAAAAAAAATATTTTGAACAAAAGCCCAAAGCTTCTACCCATAAATCTTTAGAACTAAGAAATAAATTTGGCAAACTTTTAGGATGTAATATCAATGTACAAAAATCAGTAGTACTGCTTAATGCAAATAGCAAATTGTCTGAAAAGGAAATCAAGAAAGAAATCCCATTTCCAATAATTGGACAACTTCATGCACAATAAAGAGACTAGATCCCTATATCACACCATGTTAAAACAAAACTCAATTCAAAATAGATTATAGATTTAAATGGAAGTCCTGAAACTATGACACTTCTAGTAGAAGAAAATGTATGGGAAATATTTTTATATATTGGAATGGACAAGCATTTTTGGGGGGGATCTGAGCCCAAAAGCACAAGAAACAAAATCAAAAATAAGCAAACAGGATCTCATCCAACTATAGAGCTTTCACAAACCATAGGAAACAATCAACTGAGTGAAGAGACAACCCACAAATTGAAAGAAAATATATCCAGATGTCAATGAACTGATGACTGTATGAAGAAATGATGGTATACATACACTATGGAATACTGTTGAGTGGTTAAAAATAAAAAGAAATCATGTCTTTTGCAACAAAATGGATGCAACTAGAAATCAATTTATGTGGTGAAATAAGCCAGTCCCAAAAAAACAGATATTATATGTTTCCCCTGATCTATGCTAATTAACAGAGTACTTAAAATGTAATGTAAAAAAGTGAAACTGACATTTTGAGCTTTGATGATTGCTCACAGCCCTTGTCTCCATTGTTGAGGAACAGTGTTTTTTTCTTCATACTATTTCTTGAACTCTTTAGTTAGAGTAGGATTATAATTATGAATATAAAGTAAACTGGGAATAGATCTTTGCAAAAAATTAAGAGTGGGAATATGAGAGGGAGGAGGAAGAAGAGTGGGAGCATAGGTGGGAAGGAGGGTGGGGTATGAAGTATCACTATGTTCCTAAATTTGTATAAATGAAACACATGAAATTTGTATACTTTAAACAAAATTTTAAAAAAACAGCCTTGAAAAACCGAAATATTTACAATCTTGCATGTGACAAGTGATTAATATCCAGATCATATAAGGAACCCAAGCAACTGAATAGCAAAAGGCAAAAACAAAAAACCAAAACAAACTTGCACAAAAACCCAATTTTACAAAGGGCAGTACATTTAAACAGGCATTTCTCAAAGGAAAACATATGAATGGCCAATACACATCAGAAATTAAAACAAAGGCTCCCCATCACCAAGCATCAGAGAAATGCAAAACAAAAAATAATGATATTACCTAACTCCAACACATTGGTTATTATCAAAAATATAAAAATTAACAAGTGCTGGTGAGGATTCGGAAAAAGGGACATCCTTGCACACCGCTGGCAGGAATGTGAATTCACATCACTATTGTAGAGAATAGTATAGAGATTCTTCAAAACTACCAAAGGATCTACTGGGTAAATCCAAGGTAAATGAAATCAACTTGTCAAAGAGGTATCTTTAATCCCATGTTTATTGATGCATTATTCACAATGACTAAAAAATAAAAACAACCTGTCAACTGATGAATGGACAATGAAACTGTGGTAAATACAGTTGCATAGAATTAAACTTTTTGCACTGAAAATTTTTATTTTCAATTTTCCACAAACTTTTAAAACTACCTTCATATGCAGTGGAACACTTTTCTTTACAGAAAAGAGGAATGCACACAAATAACAGAGTCTGGCTTATTTTTTGGTATATGTAGTAAATAAAGCTAGAAAAAATCTGATTTTTTTCCCAAGCACACTAAATTATTAATACATATATTTCTAGGAGTATACCTAAGCTTACAAGTAAACAGAGGAATTCTGCAATGAAAGACTGACAATAAACAAGAGTTGGGGGGAGAAAAAAGATTGTTGTTGGTCTTTCTGCCCTCCAGAGATGGATTTTTTTTGGGCTCATGACAATGAAATCAATGGGCCAGTGTAAACTGAGAAGTCAGAGAAGATCCCCAAAAAAGTGACAAAATCACAAAGAGCTTTAACTTCAGAGAATACTAGAAACAAATGGCCCTTTCCCAGTTGAGACTGAAAACAAAAATATTTAAATTAACTAAAAATATTTAAATTAATATTTAAAAACACCATTGGCTAGTGATACCACAAATACTTGAGGAGAGGCCAACACTAATAGATTTTGAAAGATAAGTGCACAAAATTCTACCAAGAAAAAAAAAATCCCTCCACAGCCCAATGATTCCAACATTATGAACACTTAAAATGCCCCATGTTGTATGACTCAAATGGCCGAGGAACAGCAGAATTAGGCCTTAGGCAATAAAAAATGAAATAAACTCATAAGTGAGTATGCAAAACATCAACTGACACACATATAGAGAATATAAACTGGCACTGGGCATAGTCTATGAGAGAATAACACTCTTTAGATTAAGGAAAGGCTTCATGGGGTACAGGTCTGACATTTGCATTGACTTAAAGGACAAGAAATTGCTCAGACAACTGTAGTTCACAGAGGAATAAAGAAACAAGGCATGATCACAGATGGTAGAAAAATCAATGGTATAATGTTTCTGAGTCTATCACAAGACACTATGGTTATAAAATGCAGTGAGCACCTTCGTTACCCAATCATCGTTTACCCGAATGGCTAACACAATACATGTGCTAGAATCAGACATCAGGCATCTTATCTGATAGGATAACATGTTGAATGCTGGTCAGTTAAATTAGTTTAACCTGTACTCACATCTGGTGTTTCTCCTGATTTTCATTTCCCAATGTTAAAAAAAAAAAAAAGATAGCAAAAAATTGACGGGAACTAAAATAATGAGTAATAACCAAAAGGTAGTAAGGAAACAGTTTGAAAAAACACATTTACTGTATAAAAATAATTGTACATAAAACTTCTCATATGTTGGGAATAAGAGAGGGAAGATGTGTATAATTTGGGACATGCTCAAGCTGACTTGCCCCAAATGGTAGAGTTAAAAACATACCAGGGGATTCCAATTCAATCCCATCAGGGTGGCATGTACCAATGCCATCTCACTATTCCAAGTGATCAATTTCAGTTCACAATTGATCATAATGAAAGGACTAAGAGTCAAAGGGAGCACATAAACAAGTCTAGTACCTGCTAACACTAACCGATAGAATAAATAAAGGGGAGAGTGATCCAACATGGGAAGTGAGATACTCAGCAGACTCATAGAATGGCAGATGTCCTAAATAGCACTCTGGCCTCAGAATCAGCCCTAAAGGCATTCGGATCTGGCTGAAAAGCCCATGAGAGTATTTCAGGCATGGAAAGCCAAGACACTCTGGCAAAAGATCTCTGCGAGTGAGATCCCAGTGGAAAGAACAGGTCTTCAAAGAAGGAGGTACCTTTCTCTGAAGGGAGGAGAGAACCTCCACTTTGACTATGACCTTGTCTAAACAAGATAAGAGTCGGAGAACTCAGAGGGCTTCCATAGCCTTGGAAACTCACGACTGGAACATAGGGAGACTACTGATGCCATAGACAGGAGTGTCAATTGGTAAAGTCAACAACAGGAGTCACTGTGCACTTACTCCTCATGTAGGATCTCTGTCCTTAATGTGCTGTACATTGAGACTTAATGCTATAACGAGTACTCAAACAGTATATTTCACTTTGTGTTTCTATGGGGGTGCAAACTGTTGAAATCTTTACTTAATGCATACTAAACTGATCCTCTGTAAAAAAAAAAAAAAAAAAAAAGAAATTATCAATTCCCAACTTGACTCTCACTGGGATTAAACATGACAATAGGTCTGATCTGATTTCATCATCATTTAAAAAAAATCATCTATTATTTTTCACTTTATGTTTCTGTGTGGGAGCAAACTGTTGAAATCCTTACTTAATGTATACTAAGCTGATCTTCTGTATATTAAGATAATCGAAAATGAAATGGAAGGGGAGAGGGAGTGGGAAAGGGGAGGGTAGTGGGTCGGAGGGACGGTATGTGGGGGAAGCCATTGTAATCCATAAATCGTACTTTGGAAATTTATATTCATTAAATAAAAGTTAAAAAAAACTTCTTATATGTATATTAATTCAAAAAGTACTTGTTGAAATTCATGGTAAACTTAGAACAATGAGGGTTCAGAGATTTTTTTAAAAGCAGTCTTCAAGTATACACATCACAGCTCTGAGCTTGTTTGTGTTTTCAGTAGAAGCTGAACAGTGTAGTCAGCTGATTTTGGAGTCAGGGTCATTATACATTTAGATCCCCAGACTGACTAAGCAGTGGATTAGTCATTCTGTTACATTTTATACAGAGCAAAAATCTGCACGGCTCTGTGTCATTCTTCCACAGAGCAGAGGAAAGAACAGTCAATTGCTGGAACCAGAATGACTAGTTTCTCTTCAAATGAATCAATCTTGAGTCATAAGAAAAAGAAAAGAAAGGAACTATGGGGGGTAATGCACAAATTAATTACCCGGGTTTAGTCAGCATACAATGTAAATATACTTCAAAATATCATGCTGTAGCTAATAAACACAATTTTAACTGTCAATGTAAAAATTTAAAAAATTAATAAAGAAGAGAGGAAAAGAAAGAAAAGGATTGATTTTTCTAATTTTTTTAACCTGGAAAATGATGTAACATCATTTTCAATTTTGCTGTTTTGTTTATGAGAGAAAGAGATAGACAAAGACCTTCCATCTACTGGTTTACTACCCAACTATCTGCGATGGCCAGGCTTGAGGTCACTTCAAAGTCAAAAGCCAAGGACTCTATCCAGGTCTCCCATGTAGATGGCAGAGACCCAACCTCTGGAGCCATCACATGCTGCATGCCGGGATGCACATCAACAGGGAGCTGGAATCAGGAGTGGAGCGAGGATTCAAAACCAGGTGCTCTATAAGGGATGGGGACACCTCGATCAGCTGTTTAACCACCAGGCCAAATGCTCATCCCTAAATTCATTTCATATTTTACAAAAGTATCTGGGGGAAATGAGCAGGATGAATGGAGTAGGCAAGAAGCCCTAGGCAGGAAGAAGATACTGACTACAGAAAAAAGACATGTGACTTGGGGAATGAAGACAAAGCAGACGAAGACTGCACACGGACAACTGTTCCATCCATGCTCTTCCTCTGACTGCAGTCAGCGAGGACTCCTGAATTTCAATCTCCAGAGAGGGCCTGTACATGCCAACCTTGGCTGAGATGCAAAATGACCTCACGCATCTCACCCTGGAAAGGAGCAAAAAACTGCATTATTCCTTAGATCCCATCTTTCTAAAAGCTTATCATTTGGATTCAAGGCCATGTAAAAGTTACTGGAGGAAAACTGGTACTTTGGGGGATAAAATTCTTTACCTGTAAAGCCAAGAAAAATTGCTTAAAGAGAAGGTCAATGAATTCATTCTCTGTCACCTGTATTTGGTATTTAGTTGAATAATCTAAAGATAATATTATACCTGACATCAAAAGTAATAAAGGAATTATTATTACTTTGATAGGTTCTACCTATTTTCTTTTGACTTGAAAAGTAGTAAATTAATGTGAAGAAGGAATTTAATAATGGAATACATGTAAGTAAGACTTAACAAAAGAAATTATGGTATCTAAGATGACTATCAAAACAGTAGTAAAATTCAATGTCATCAATATGTTTTCCAACAGTGATAACTTGTGAAGATGTATGTAGAAAATGTAAATATAACACATAAATAATACAAATGTGAAGTCAATGACAACATCTAAAGACTGCTTTGACTTGTTTGAAAAAAAAGGAAGATGTATGTAAGAAACTAACTCAGCTATGCATAGAATTTAGGTGAGGGTATTTTTGCTCAAGACAAAGAAACATTACCCTTACTGTGCTTTCCCATTTATAATTTCAAATGATTGATCACTGTTACCACATTTTAAAACTACAACACAACTGATTTTATTCATCCCCTATGTGAATCCATTTCCTTATGCACAGCGAGAGTTGTGCATACTACATGGTAGTAACCGCTTGTGACCACACATCAGAACTCAAGAACTGCCTTGGAATTCATACTCTGAAGAGCAAGCTCATTGATCGGTTAAATAATAGAACTATTGGTAGTATTGTCAGGCTTTACAAATCAGTGGGATCTCTATAGAAAGCCTTCAATCCATTCAAGCATGAGGTACAGTTGTTATATTTACAGTATCTTGATTTGTCCTGTAGGCATGAATTTTCAAAAATAAAACTGCTAAAAATTAGGTTTCTCATTCCAAAAATGTTTTCACTTAAAATATACTGTATTGTTGGTATTTGTGTATTTCTTTTTTCTTTCACATTTTTTTATTTAGTAAATATAAATTTCCAAAGTACAGTTTATGGAATACAATGGCTGCCCCCCCCATAATTTCCCTCCCACTCGCACCCCTCCCATCTCCCGTTCCCTCTCCCATTCCATTCACATCAAGATTCATTTTCAATTCTCTTTATAAACAGAAGATTGATTTAGTATATATTAAGTAAAGATTTCATCAGTTTGCACCCACACAGAAACACAAAGTGTAAAATACTGTTCCAGTACTAGTTATAGCATTACTTCACATTGGACAACACATTAAGGACAGAGCCCACATGAGGAGTAAGTACACAGTGACTCCTGTTGTTGATTTAACAATTTGACACTCTTGTTTGTGGCGTCAGTAATCACCCTAGGCTCTAGCCATGAGTTGCCAAGGCTATGGAAGCCTGTTGAATTCGCTGACTTCGATCTTATTCCGACAGAGTCATAGTCAAAGTGGAAGTTTCCTCCTCCCTTCAGAGAAAGGTACCTCCTTCTTTGATGGCCCTGTTCTTTCCACTGGGATCTCACTCACAGAGATCTTTCATTTAGGTCTTCTTCTTTTTTTTTTTTTTTTCCCCAGAGTGTCTTGGCTTTCCATGCCTAAAATACTCTCATGGGCTCTTCAGCCATATCTGAACGCCTTAAGGGCTGATTCTGAGGCCAGAGTGCTGTTTAGGACATCTGCCATTCTATGAGTCTGCTGTGTATCCCACTTCTCATGATGGATTGTTCTCTCCCTTTTTGATTCTATCATTTAGTATTAGCAGACACTAGTCTTGTTTGTGTGATCCCTTTGACTCTTAGATCTATCAGTGTGATCAATTGTGAACTGAAATTGATCACTTGGACTAGTGAGATGGCATTGGTACATGCCACCTTGATGGGATTGTATTGGAATCTCCTGGCACATTTCTAACTCCACCATTTGGGGCATGCTCAATCGGACTTGCCCCAAATGGAGTTAGAAATGTGTCAGGGGATTGCATTACAATTCTTTCACTTAATAATTGTTATTTTCAACTTAATATTTTATTTTTGGGGGATAATGTATTTTTGATTTATATTACAGTCAAAGGCTTAATGACCCATTAAATAAAGTGTTCAACAGTAAGAAGTAAAAAGACCATAGTTGAGTAGGAAAATAGGCAAGAGCTATAAACAATAATCAAATTAAAAAATGTGCCACTTCATTCAAATGAATTTTAGTCAGAAAATCATTAAACTAGTTGTACATAATTCTTAATGTGTTTGAAAAAGACAAACATTGACAAAACACTGAATTTACACCAAAATTGATACAGGCAATTTTTTATTTTAGTTTTTAAATTTTCTTTAACTTTAGCTCCCACATGTAAGGGACAGCATGCAGAATCCTTCTGTCTTCTGCATTCTTCTGTCTTGCTTATTTTTCTCAAGATGATGTCCTCCAGGTCCAACCATTTTGATGCAAGATAGAATTTCATTCTTTTTTTTTTTTTTTCTGACAGGCAGAGTGGACAGTGAGAGAGAGACAGACAGAGAGAAAGGTCTTCCTTTGCCGTTGGTTCACCCTCCAATGGCTGCCGCGGCCAGCGCGCTGTGGCCGGCGCACCGCGCTGATCCGATGGCAGGAGCCAGGAGCCAGGTGCTTTTCCTGGTCTCCCATGGGGTGCATGGCCCAAGCACCTGGGCCATCCTCCACTGCACTCCCTGGCCACAGCAGAGAGCTGGCCTGGAAGAGGGGCAACCGGGACAGAATCCGGCGCCCCGACCGGGACTAGAACCCGGTGTGCCGGCGCCGCTAGGCGGAGGATTAGCCTAGTGAGCCGCGGCGCCGGCCGAATTTCATTCTTTTTACAGCTGAATAATACTACATTTTTCTTACCCATTCACCTAATGATGGACACCTTTGTTGATTCTATATTTTGCCTATGGTGAACTGTGCTGCTATAAATGTGGTACAGGTGCCTCTTTGATACAGTGAGTTCATGTCTTTTGCATGTATACCTAGTAGTGGGATTGCTGGATCATATAGAAAGTCTATTTCTAATTTTTAAAAAATTTTTATAGTTTTTTCCACAGTGACGGCACTAACATATTCCCACCCAAAGTGTATAAGGGTTTCCTTTTTTCCACATCCTCACCAGCATTTGTGGCTCTCTGTCTTTTGGATAACAGCCATTCTGACATGAGTGAGGAGATATCTCACTGTGATTTTGATTTGCATTTCCCTGATGATTAGTGATATTGAGTATTTTTCATATATTTGATAAACCAATTCAGTAAAGTTACAGCTTATGAAATCAACATAAAAAAAGCCAGTAGGTTTTTTATATGCCAATAATAAACCTGCTGAAAGGAAATCAGGATAGAAATCCAATTCACAATAGGCACAAAACAAGCAAATACTCAGGAGTAAGTTTACCCAAAGAAGTGAATAATCTCTACAATGAAAGTATTAGAATATTAATGAAAGAAATCATCCAGACATACAGAAACATGGTAACATATTTCTTGCTTATAGATTGTAAAAATTAATATCATTAAAATGTCTATACTATCTAAAGTAATCTATAGATTCAGTGTAATCTATATCAAAATACCAATGGCATTTACAGAATTACCAAACACAGTCCTAAATTCACATGGAATCACAAAAGACCCATAATAGCCAAAGTTATTTTCAGTAAAAAATATTTGCGCTGGAGGTATCCACAGTACCTGACAGAAAATCATACTACAAATCTATAGTAATTAAAGAGGCATGACACTGGCATGAAAATCAACACATAGAGCAGTAAAACAGAATATAGGTCCCAGAAATTAATCCACATATAGATGGCCAACTGATTTTTGATAGAAGTGCCACGACCATACACTGGAGAAAGGATAATCTCTTCAATAAATGGTGCTGGCAAAACTGGATGTACATATGTAGAAGAATGAAATTAGACCCCTACCTCTCACCATATACAAAAGATAAACTCAAGAGAGATCAAAGACCTAAACTTAAGACCTGAGACCAAGAGGTTACTGGAAGAAAATGTGGGGGAAACACTTCAAAATATTGGTGTAGAGAATGACTTCTTGGATAATACCCCAAAACACTGGGAACAGAAACTAAACTAGACAAAAAGGATTATATCCAACTTAGAAGCTTCCACACAACAAAGGAAACAATCAATAGAGAGAAGAGATATCCCACAGAATGAGGGAAAATATTTGAAAACTACTTATCCAACCAGGGATAAATATCCAGAATCTATAAGCAACTCAAAAAAATCAACAGCAAACAACAACCAATCCAGTTAAGAAATGGGCAAAATGGGGCCAGTGCTGTGGCTTTGCAGGTAAAGCCTCCACCTGCAGTACCAGCATCCCATTTGGGCACAGGTACGAGTCCCAGCTGCTCCACTTCTGATCCATCTCTCTGCTATGGCCTGGGAAAGCAGTGGAATCTGGCCCAAGTCCCTGGGCCCCTTCACCCACATGGGAGATCCTGAAGAAACTCCTGGCTCCTGGCTTTGGATCAGTGCAGGTCTGGCCATTGCAGCCATCTGGGTTGTGAACCAGTGGATGGAAGGCCTGCCTCTCTCTCTCTCTCTCTCTCTTTCTCTCTCTGCCATTCTGTAACTCTGCCTTGAGAATAAATAAATCTTTAAAAAAAGAAATGCACACATAATCTGCACAGTTCTCAATGGAAATGTTTTTATTTTCTATGTAGAAAAAATATATAATAAAAAATTGTACCATCATTTAACAAATACATAGTCACTAAAACAAAACTTTTAATACATATACGAATTTGTCTTATCAACTGATAAATTCCTAATCATCTGTCTAAAGAATTTTATGGTGGAAATATGGAACAAGCTTTATGGGATTTACCATTAAATTAATTTATAAAAGGAAGCCTTACCCACTTATATTTGCCATTGTTCTTTCTTGTATTTGCAGACTCATGTTTTGGCTTGTTTTTATTTGTAGCTGTTGAAGTTATCCGCTAACATCTAATTTCATATCATCATTTCATACTAACAAAAACCTGATACCTCAATATTTGTAGAGGAGGTGAGTTGGTAAACTTTTCCACCAGGTTCATTTCTCTGTTCCAGAGTGTAATGAATCAGAATTGCTAAGGGTTAAAGTTTCTTTTTTTTTTTTAATTTATTTATTTATTTGAAGTCAGAGTTACACACAGAGAGAAGGAGAGGCAGAGAGAGAGAAAGAGGGAGGGGTCTTCCATCCACTGGTTTACTTCCCATTTGGCCGCAATGGCCGGAGCTGTGCCAATCCGAAGCCAGGAGTCAAGAGTTTCTTCCGGGTCTCCTAGGTGAGTGCAGGGGCCCCAGCGTTTGGGCCATCTTCTATTGCTTCCCCAGGCCACAGCAGAGAGCTGGATCGGACATGGAGCAGCTGAGACTTGAACCAGCACCGAAATGGGATGCCGGCACTGCAGGCAGCAGCTTTACCCACTATGCCACAGTGCCGGCCCCCTCATGCACCTCCTTCCCATAAACAAAAATATTTGCTCTCGTCATTTTTCTCTGTCTTTCTTATTCTTATGCACCTTTTCATCTATTTCTTCTGTTAATTTTTCTATTTAATAAATATCATATGTTCTCCCTGACCAGTGACAACTAATAGTTAATTTGGAAACCCCAGTGTTATATAATATATAAGTCTTTGCTGATGGTATGTTTGTAAAATCATTTCTATTTCTCACTGAGTCCCTCTCCCAGATTTAGACATAACTGAGAGGAGTACAGGGTGCTCAACAATGCAAGCTACTCCTGCCTGCTGTTACAAAATAATACAAATGCTAACGATTTAAATTTCAGCTAAAATATTTTTAAAATGAGAATCATGGTATAATAAACAAGGTTTCTAAATAAAACTTTTACTTTACTTAATTACAGCCATTAAAGAGATGTACTACTACTGACCACGAGAAACTTTCCTTGCGTATGCGTATGTTTTTAATGTTAATCCTTCATTGAAATATTTTGTATGATCTACAAAGATACAATGAAATGGCATCATTACTATAAAAGTAATATAGTACTTACGTATTTTTATTTACAATTACAGTTTAAGACCCTACATAGGGACTTCAGGAAAGTCACATTAATATAAATAGTTCAGGATATACTAAGTTTGTAACTAAAAAAAAAAATGCTTCTATGAGGCTCTACTTATCTTCCAAATTGCTTATTTTAAGTATGTAATTTATGTATTTATGAACTAGAACTATGATGAAATGGTTAAGTTAGCCATATAAAATATCTTACGATGTGTGTAGCAAAGCATAAATGTTGAAAGCCTGCAAACAGATTCCCTTGGATAATCTGACCCATGTATTGTCCAACTCATGTCACATCAGACACTCATGAAGGGAAAAGGAATGACATATTTTTGATCCCTTAAAAAATGAATGCTGAGACTGGTAATCTCTTGTATATTTTGTGAATTATTAATAAGATTTTACATTGTAAAAGATCTATGATTCATGTGAACTTGTTTTGACAACATGAACCTTTTTGGTAAAGGAAATATCTAATCCAGTTATACAATATTTGAAAATAGATGCATGACCTTTTTATTTAGAAATTTAATTTGTAAGTTAATTTGATTAGTGAATAAAATGAAGGGGTCCTTCAAAAGAGTCTTTCAATATATTTTAAATAACATAAATATATAGACATCTGAGCTGATATGTGCTTAAAATTACATACAATTTTTAATAAATATATGTAGTCCACAATGATATAATTTGAGAGGGTAATACAAGTGCAAAATCACTTAATTATCAGTGAGTTTTCAGGTTGCTTAATTTCCTTATTTTATGTTTTTCAGAAGTGATATGACATTCCAATTCTATTTCTTTCATGAGTATTTAATACTCAAGTAAGGAAAAAGTCAGTATTTCTTACTGTAATAGCCAGATGTTGACAAGTAACTTCAGTATATTTTAAAATAATTTATTGTATCTCTTACAAACATTTGATTAAAAATAGGTATCAATTGGGGCCGGCGCTGAGGCGTAGTGAGTGGATAAAGCTGCTGTCTGCAGTGCTGGCATCCCATATGGGCGCTGGTTTGAGACTCGGCTGCTCCACTTCTGATCTTGCTCTCTGCTATGTCCTATGAAAGCAGCGGAAGATGGCCCAAGTCTTTGGGCCCCTGCACCCACGTGGGACATCCAGAGAAAGCTCCAGGCTCTCGGCTTCAGAGAACCGGCCATTACAGCCAGTTGGGGAGTGAACCAGTGGATGGAAGACCTCTCTCTTTCTCTCTCTGCCTCTCCTTCCTCTCTGTGTAACTCTGACTTTCAAATAAATAAATCAATCTTTAAAAAAAAAATAGATATCAATTGCAGTTTGTAGAAGCACAAGTAACTGTTTACATTTTTTAGAACAAATTGAAATGGACTTAAAATGTATCAGTAGGTATTCTTTAAAAGGCCAGTCAATCTCATATAGTTTTAGATAGTCTATGCATTATTCTCTGATATATCGCCATTGATCAATAAACTTTGGTCACTGACAAGAATATTTAGAATAGAGATATAACAAGTGTTTTAAAAGTATCACAAACTTGAAAATATTTAGAAAACTTCAGTTGAAATAAAATTATATAATTTTATATGTCCTTCTTTATGACAAATAATTTAAAAGTTCAAGATTCCATTGGTGAAACATAATTGAAATGGAAGAGAATTAATTTCACCATATGTTAAGTAACCATTCTGTATATTTTCTTTAACATTAGTAATAAAGACCTTACTTATACACCTTGCTTCATTTTAATACAATTACTAATGCTCTACACTACATTTTCTACATGTGCTACCCAATTAAATTTCACCACTCTTTCTGTTGTTACTTTATCTTATTCTTTAAAAAAATCTTATTCTCTTTCTGTTGTTACTTTATCTTATTCTTTAAAAAAATACATTAAATTAATGGCAGGTATCTCTTTCAAATATTATCCTATTAGTAAAGGATCTGAAGGAAATCAATGGAACTCAAAAGAAATCTAAATTTTATCACAAAAGCAGTCATTTACAACTGGTCTTTTTTGGGTGGGGAAGACAAAAATCCTGGTGATTACTGTTTACATAGCAGTTATCATAGTACGTTAATTAAAATTTTAAAGCTGGAAAATTATTTTGAAATTTGTAAACAGTACTCATAAATAACTCCTCAGGATAGAGCACTCACATAGGCAGCACCAATCTCAGTGATATCTTGGAAGTTATGTCATCATTTCCAGTTTTAAATAAGAAAATAAAATATTTTTTCTAAATTTATTTCAATTTACTTTGACCATTTTTAGGGTAAATGAGATCATGTTGTCAGCTAAATTGAAATAAAACTCAATTTCAATAAAAGCCATTACTGAATTGTCTTTAACTCTTATTAAATAAAAGTTATTAGAAGATTACACAAACATCAAAATATACCACTGGAATAACAAAATCTATACAGAGCTAAAAGGAAATATGTGTGTACATTACTCAGAAATTAACAAATATTTAAATTATTAAAAATATTTTCTTATTTGCCTTTGACTTATCTACATAGGTTCAAATTTGATTAGGATCATTAACAGAATGTTAAAGATAAATTTGGATAAGGCACCATAATAGAACTCTAATGATATGCTTGTAAGAAAGTATCATATAGTTAATGGATTTCATTAAAATATATTAGTATAACGTGTTAAAGTTATATGGAGACTCTGATATTGTTTTCCTAAAGTAAAAAAATAATTTAGACATAAGAAAACTTATATCTTTTTATAGTTCGCATCAATAATTCAGGCTCATATGAATCTAATGTCCCATGTGTTTCAATGACTAGGTATTTAAAAGAAATGTGTTTCTAGAAATATCCACTTGTGACATTATTTGACTATAATGAATACAAATTGTCCAAATTTAAAAATCATTTAAAATGGATAAACACAATTTATAAACTTGCCTAAAATCATATTCCTGTGTTAATATTTAGCCTTTTCCTTAACCTCCAGGAAAGCAGTGGCTCAATATGGCCTCCAGGCCTATTGCTAAGAGGCAGAAATAATGAGAATGATCATTAAATCCATAGACTATAAATAATTCACCAAGAATCTTGCCATTGATTATTAGGAAACAAGTCATTCATGCTAAAGTAGGTAGATAACCGAGTACTCAGAAGTAATATGGGTTTGTAATTACTTCAGTTTCACCAAAAAAAAAAAAAAAAATCTTCTTTACCAACCCCCTAAATACTCATTCCATATATAATCCACATCAGGTAGAAGGTAACATGATATGTTTCTTATTGATAAATTTCTTCCCCAGTTGAAAACACTTCTCAGAAGTGTTCATGATTTCACTTGAAGAGGACTTCATGGTACAAAACCATTATCCTTTACTAACACAGTAATTAATAAGTGTGTTTTTACAGAGTATTAATAACAGACATTTAATTACTAGTTAAAACTCAGGCTAACATTTCTCAACATGAAAATTTTTATATGAAATTCAAAGGGGAAGGGGTAGAATGATATGTCTGGAAATCCATTTATTCAATATATATAAATATTCTTTTAAAAATTTGAATAGGAGATTCCAAGATGGCAGAATAGTGACAGGGCAGTCTGCTTTAGGCTAGGTGAAAATAGTTTAAAAAAATAAAAGTGGAGCAAGTACATACTCAAGGGAGAGTTGAAGGGCAAACTGCAGTGGAGATCCGGCAGGAGCAGGAGAGGTGCTGTGGATCTGTGCGGAGGGTGCAGTCACTCAGCGATGGGCATGAACACAGCAAACAACCCCAGCAGCCCTGAGCAAAGTGCCAGCTTTGAAGACAAGGTAAGATCAGACTGACGCGGTCCATGCCACTGGTGACAGAGCCAGAGAGAGAGCCTAGTGGACTACAGGAACTTTGAGTCCAACCAAGAGCACTGAAGGGGACAGGGTGCTTGCTCACCCAGAGACAGAGATGGGGGGGCGTCTCTCACTATGCCTGATCTCCCCCAACAGTAGTGCCCATCAGCTGGCTGAGAGAGGGCAGGCACCACTGTGGACATTACTAGGTAGCAGCTGCTACAAGTCTTGTGTGTGCAAGCAGCAACTGGCAGACAGGCGCCATCTTGTCAGCACAGGCAAACATAGGAGCTCCAGTGCACAAATCTGGAAACGGATGGGGAGAATGAGCCATTCCAACATTAGTACCGGCTGCAGAGACCCTTGTACATGCCCAGCACGGTCATGAGACCAGTAGGTCTGCAGCAGGCAGGTGTTATGTATGCACGTGATCCAAGGATTTTACCAGAGGGGGAAAAAAAAAATCTGTGTTCCCCACTGACTTTCACTCTGGCTGAGAGATTTGGTAGGGGGCTGAGCACCCACATATCTCTGTGAGGTGCCCCCAGCCTCTCAACCTATCATCAAAGGCTCCGGGGATCCAGGGCTCAAATCGCCTAGGCAGAGCACCCGCAGGGAGCTATCTCTGGGAACGTGTCAGCATTTCTGTGGATGGAACAGGCTAGCAGGGTGGAGTGGATTATCTGCACTCCTTGCCTGTAGGAGCCCTGAGTGGTGAGACTGGGAATCCTGAGACTGCATGAGAGGGCGTAAGGTGTAGCTGTGTCTCTGGGCTATTACTGTGTACGGCACCACGTGCTCAGAGCTCCTGATTGCCTGGCAGGGTCATTGCACTGGAATCTGTGGTTCATATAGAAGCACTGATGAGTGTTGCACTCACTGCGGACTGTGGGGAGCAACTCAGACTAGACTGTTACTCGAATTAAGACTTATTCTATGCATCTGCTCTCCCACAATATGGCGCTGGGAGAGGAGGAAACAGCTTCTACACAGCTGCCTCCAGTTCAACCAGTAAACTGTAGGACCTGCTCCTGATTGCAGGAGAGCAGCGTACTCGGCGTGTGGGTAGCAGAGTTGGGATTGGTGGAAGAGGACCATAAAGGAGGAGACAGACAACATGCACCAGGAACACCTGAGGAACATCTGAGCAGCCCCCGAGAGAGCCGGCCGGCGGTGTGCCGCTCCCCCGTGGAAGTGGGGAAAGTGGCAGGGGGAACCGCCCTTCCACGGAGGTGGAAGGGTCGGTAGCCAACCCGGGAAGAACCAGCAGTAAACCCGGGGAGGGCCGAGCAGACAAAAGAACAGCGCAGGGTCCTGTGTCGTTCCTCCACGAAGAGGGGGAGCGACAGCGGACAAACACCTGGGCACTGATCACCTTACAAGAGAGGACGTGAGGGTGTGATTACACCAACAGAGGTGACCATACCCCTATCCCCCCCCAACTTCTGTTAACAAGAGATCTATCACTCTCAACTTGGGTGTCACTCTGGATACTTGCTCCACCCTGGAGTACTGACTAGAGCTCTCTGGTCACACACAGCACCCAGGTATGGATGACTTCACAGTTGAATTCTACAAGACGTTTAAAGGAGAATTCCAATTCCTCTCAAGCTATTCAAAACAACTGAAAAGGAGAGAGTCCTCCTAAACTCCTTCCATGAAGCCAGCATAACGTTAATTCCTAAGCCAGAAAAAGATGTGAGAGAGAATTATAGACCAATATGCCTGATGAACATAGAAGCAAAAATCCTCAATACTAACTAATTGAATCAAAAAACACATCAGAAAGATCATTCACCTGGACCAAGTGGGATTTATCCCTGGTACACAGGGATGGTTCAACATTTGAAAATCAGTAAATGTGATGCATCACATTTACAAAAAGAAGAACAAAAACCATAGGATTATCTCAATAGATGCAGAGAAATTATATGATAAAATATAATATCCTTTCATGATGAAAACCTTAAGCAAATTGGGTATTAAAGGAGCATTCTTCAACACAATCAAGGCAATCTATGACAAACCCACAGCCAGCATCTTAATGAATAGTAAAATATTAGAAGCATTCCCACTGAGATCTGGAACCAGACAAGGATGCCACTCTCACCACTGATATTCAGTGTAGTCTTGGAAGTTTTAGCCAGAGGCATTAGGCAAGAAAAAGAAATCAAAGTGAATCAAATTGGAAAGGAGGAAGTCAAACTATCCCTATTTGCAATGACATGATTATATTTATAGGGGATCCAAAAGATTCCACTAACGGAATTCTGGAACTCATAAAAGAGGTTGATAAGGTAGAAGAATATAAGACTAACACACAAAATCAATAGACTTGGTATACACAGACAATGTCAAAGCTGAGAAACAACTTCTAAGGTCAATCTTATTCACAATAAATAAAAAAATGGCCAGCGCCGCGGCTCAATAGGCTAATCCTCCACCTTGCGGCGCCAGCACACCAGGTTCTAGTCCCGGTCGGGGCACCGGATTCTGTCCCGGTTGCCCCTCTTCCAGGCCAGCTCTCTGCTGTGGCCAGGGAGTGCAGTGGAGGATGGCCCAGGTGCTTGGGCCCTCCACCCCATGGGAGACCAGGAAAAGCACCTGGCTCCTGGCTCCTGCCATCGGATCAGCGCGGTGCACCGGCCGCAGCGCGCTGGCCGCGGCGGCCATTGGAGGGTGAACCAACGGCAAAGGAAGACCTTTCTCTCTGTCTTTCTCTCTCACTGTCCACTCTGCCTGTCAAAAAATAAATAAATAAATAAATAAATGATTAAATACCTTGGAATAAACATAACTTAGGATCTCTATGAAGAAAATTATATATAACAAAAATTATATATATAATTATATATAACAAATATATACAAAGGTATATTTACAATATAACAAAGATCTCTATGAAGAAAATTACAAAACATTAACAAAATAAATAAGACACAAAAAGATGGAAAAATCTTCCATGTTCATGGATTGCAAAAATCAATCTCATAAAATGTTTATACTACCAAAAACAATTTACAGATTCAATGTGATACCAATCAAAATACTTAGGACATTCTTCTAAGATGTAGAAAAAATGATACTGAAATTCATATGGAAAACACAAGATAATCTGAACAGCTAAAGCAACTTTATACAACAAAAACAAAGCCGAAGGCATCACAATACCAGATTTTAAGACATACTACAGGGAAGTTATAATCAAAACAGCCTGGTATTGGTACAAAAAGAGATGGATAGACCAATGGAAAAGAATAGAAACACCAGAAATCAACTGAAGCATCTACAGACAACTTTTGACAAAGGAGCTAAAATCAATCCTCGGAGCAAAGATAGCCTTTTCAACAAATGGTGCTGGGAAAACTGGATCTCCACATGCAGAAGTATGAAGCAAGACCCCTACCTTACACCTTACACAAAAATCCACTCAAAATGGATCAAAGACCTAAATCTATGACACAATACCATCAAATTACTAGAGAACATTGGGGAAACTTTATAAGATATTGACATAGGCAAAGACTTTTTGCAAAAGACCCTAGAAGCACAGGCAATCAAAGCCAAAGTTGACAAATGAGATTACATCAAGCTGAGAAGCTTCTGCACTGCAAAAGAAACATTCAGCAAAGTGAACAGCCAATGGTCTGAATGGGAGAAAATATTTGCAAACTATGTAACTGATAATGTGCCTGAAAGTATCACTATTTTCTTGAATATGTATTTATGAAATACCTGAAATCTGTATAATTTAAATAAAATGTTCATAAAGAAAATAATATTTGAATAAAACCTTTTATACAGTACTGACTGGACACATAATGTGTTCAATAAATATTACCTCCCACTGCAACCCATTAACACAAAAAATAAAGAAGTTAAAATAAAACTCTCCAGGAAGATTTGTATAAGCTGGTTTTACTGTTTATTGTCAATAAGCACAGGAATATGAAACAATTTTAAAACTAAATTAGATAAATTTAAATGAGCTCCCATTTATTTTTTTAAACTTTAATAAAGCAGTATTTCAACACAACTGAATCACCCTTGCTCCCTTTTTGGCATCATCTTAAGGAAAAAATTATTTATGCAAATCACTGGAACATATGCCAAATATATATAGTTGCCTTGAGCCTTACAAAATAAATACATGCATTTATCAGATAACAACATTTCAAATTAAATGAATATTGCTTTTACCCTATAACTTATACTTTGCAAAAAAATGGTGAAAATATTAATAATGTAAGTCCTGTTTTTCCACATAAAGCTTATAGTAGAACCTGGTCCAAAAATTCTAAAAGGTGATTTGGATTTGATGAAACAGTTAGCTTTGACACTTGGCATGCAACTTGGAAATTGCCTAAACATTTAAGGAAAGTTTGAAAATAAAACATGTTAGTTCATTGATGTTTAACTTGGAAACACCTAAGTAAATGTTATGTACATTAAAACCCCACATTTTAGAGAAATATAATCTGGAGAGCTCCTTTGAGAATACAGATTTTTGACCACTGGTGAAAGAGAGACTTGTATGCAGAGGAAGAAGAAGAGGTATCCTCCAATTATCCTTTCATTTGTATACCATAAAGATTTCCCAGGGGCCTTCACTCATCACTGCTCTACTAAGTGTTTTAGACACATGCCAGAATTGTGTGCATAGGGATGCAGTTTAATAGTTGCTCTATTGTATTTTTACTCTTCATCAGGACTCATGGAACAAGAAAAAATAAGAGATAATACTACCTCGAAGTTATATAGGAATTAGCAGCATACAAAGAATTTTCACTAATACTAAGTTCAGTCTTCAGAGAGGTGGTAAAAGAAAAATAAGCAAAGGAATATTAATTGGTTTGCATAACAAGCCTGAATAGTTAAAAACAGCAACATAATTATGGACCTAAAATAGACTATTTTCCTCACTGAGTCTGAAGATTGTCTCTCAAAAAGATCTTAATGGGTATTTCATCAGAAGGAATGCAGAAATATAATTCACTAAAACAAAGAAAGATGGCATTAAAACAGAACCTCTGATTCCTACCGTCCTTAAATTATAGTCATACAGGGGCTGGCGCTGTGGCAGAGCAGGTAAAGCCACTGCCTGCAGTACCAGCTACTCCAATTCTGGTCCAGCTCCCTGCTACGGCCTGGGAAAGCAGTAGAAGATGTCCCAAGTCCTTGGGCCCCTGCACCCACATGGGAGACCTGTAAGAAGAACAAGGCTCTGGCTTCAGATCAGCCCTGCTCCAGCCGCTACGGCAATTTGGGGAGTGAACCAGTGGATGGAAGACCTCTCTTTCTCTCTCTTTCTTGCCTCTGTAGCTCTGCCTTTCAAATAAACAAAATCTTTTTTTAAAAAAAATTACAGTCATACATCACTTAACAATGGAAACGTCTTATGTAGAAACATAGAAATTTGTTGTCAGGTAATTTCATTGTTGTGTCAACACCACAGAATAGGCTACTACACAAGTAGGTGGCATGGTATACTCTGTTGCTCCTAGGCTGCAAACATCTGAAGTATGTACTGGTACTGAATATTGGAGCATATGAAACAATATATTTGTGTACTAAACATATCAAAGGAGATTTGTTCATAAGCACCAAATATTGGTAATACATTGAATTATACTACCTTAGGTGATAATTTTTCAACTCTTCTTAGAATCTTATGGGGCCACTGTTATATACCTGGTCTGGTGTTCACTGAAATGTTATTATGCAGTACATGAATGCATATTAGATCAGGAATAATATGAAAACAAAAATATGAGAAACCCTTCTTTATGGAAATATTATAGCAAATATTCCCCAAGGCAGAGGAAACACAAACCTATTTTTGCTTCATTTTATATTTTCAAAAATCATATTGTTAAAATATGAAATGTGTTAATTGTCATTCTGACTTTATTATTTGTGGATGAGGAAAGATGGCTACTCTGACCTGCCACACTTAACTACACCACAATTATGGCCTTAGGTCAATTCTCCTTTGCTTACAAGTCAAGATCTACAGACTAGCTCTTCAAAAGTTATGCCCCTTCTTTCCCGTATCACCACTTTCTCAGTGAGCCAACTCTAGAATATTTGAGTGTGGTTGGGTGGGAAACAGAGAGATAACTGACACTGCAATAGAAATTCCATAGATGTCACTACATATCACAAGATAGCAGCAAAAGCAGATGCAGAAAATTATTAAATGTACATAGTATCCAATTCCTGAGATTTCACAAACACCCCATGTTGCAGTGAGTGTACCTTTGTTAAAAACTTCCCATTTTAAATGAATACTGAGCACAATCAGTCTGTTTTTTCCAGCTCCCCCCGTACATCCTTTATCTAAGACATACTTCTAAGTTATCTGTTAAAGAATCGAATCACTGAAGCACCTAGCAAGTATTTAGAAAGTCAATTGCTAATTCTTACCTGGTACAGAGAGGGAAGAACTCCCTCTAGTTCTGTTAAATATAAAATACATACAAGAGCATTTCTGAGCCAAAATGGAAAAATTCCCAGAACTCTGCTTACTTAACAGGTTCACATATTTTAAGCCCTGGAACTTCTTCCTGACTGTTTTTACAAATCCCCACAGGACTACTCACAGGTAATCTTTGCTTTTCCTTTCTTGCTTCAACTTCCACCTATCCATTGGAGAGGCCCATGAGTCTAGGTAGCAAAGGCTAACCACACCATCTACCTCCATCGTCTCCAATGTTCTGTCTCCAGAAGCTTCCAGCAGTTCACTGGGTGTAGAATGGAGTCATAAACTGGCAGAAAATTGCTGAGCTGACATAGAGAGGTAAGAGAAGTTCCTATACTTATACCCCACTCCTTAGGGATGATTTATTCATTAGACTACTGGAGTCACAGCGCCTGGGGCCCAGAAGGTATTAAGGGACCAAGAAACCTTTTAAATTTTCATTTCTTTTAAACTTGGAAGAAAATTAACATAAGATTGCATAAATAATAGTTGGAATTAGTTTATTTTTAAGATGTAGATATAGTTATATATATTTTTAAAGATTTATTTGAAAGAGTTATAGATAGAGGGAGAGACAGAGAAAGGTCTTCCATCTGCTGGTTCACTCCTCAGATGGCCACAGCTGAGCTAACCCAAATCCAGTAGTCAGGAGCTTCTTCTAGGTCTCCCACATGGGTGTGGGGCCCAAGCCCTTGGGTCAAACTCCACTGCTTTGCCAGGCCATTAGCAGGGAGCTGGATTGGAAGTGGAGCAGCCAGGACTCGAACTGGGGCCCAAATGGTGCTGCAGGCTGAGGTTTTAACCCACTGTGCCACAGCGTGGGCCCCTAATTTTAAACTGTAACTTATTCATGTATTGTTCAGAAGAACAAGCGGTTCACAAAGACAAAAGGGCCTAAAACCCAAAGAAGTCTCAATGCTGCCCTGTCACTCAGTGCTTCAAGCTCCTGCTAACGTCTACAGCTTGACACCTGCACGCCTCCGTCAGTTTAAGACATTAGCCCACACCGCAGGAGCACAGGAGACCAGATGTCAAGGGACATTCAGAGGAACGAGAAGACACCTTTCCCTTCCATCACCTGACTCTTCTATGAGGCCTGCTCTTCCCCTCTAGGAACTGATTCTCCTCCCCCCAACCCGACTGTGTATATTGGTTAAGTTGGGGGGGGGTGGATATATATGAATTTGAATTACGTAGATGAAATAATCTATGAAAAGCACCAATGTACAAAATTTGAAATAGAGTACATCTAAACAAGGAAAAAAATCTCAGAGGATAAAATATTAGAGAGTTGATTTATTTGGGTTCACGCCTTATATCAGACACTGAGATTTTTCTCTTCACTTCATACACCATAAATACATCTGTATAGATGGATAACTTCCCATGAAATTTTCTTGGGTCTTCCTATTCAAGATTTTACAAGCCCGCTTCCAGTGTTCTACCTCATAAAGAAAATATTTTAACTGCACCTTCTAAATCATTGCAAGGAAGTTTAATATTGGGAATAAAACAGTTTGTTCTAGATTTACAAAAAGAAGAGATCATTTATTTCTCCAAGACAAGAAGAAGCTATTTAAAGGCTCTTTTTAGTTGCTCCTATTTGTCAACTTGCATTTGTTTTTTTTTTAAATATTCACAACTTCCTACAAAATGTCAACATTCTTATCTATTATCTATTTTATCCTTACAGAAGATAAAAGTGAAGACAGGGGATCGGAACTTTGCCTCTAGGAAGCAATCATCAAACCACAAAGCTACATTCTAGACTAGGCTGTCCAAAGCAGGTCTCACTGGAAGATCCAAAGCCTCTGGGTGTGACCGCTCACAAGCGTGGCAACCCCTGGCTGACGGCTAAGTGGAGCTGCATCTAGGCTCAGTGCGTCCTGTGACATCCTGTGCCCTGGAATAAGACTCCATGTCCTTCAAGAAAGCAGCTTTGGATCCTCTTTAGTTCACACACAGACACTGTACAGGCTGATGGGTTTCATGATAAGAGGGTACTTCCACTATCCAAAAAGGATGGCTACTTATCTACTTTGCCCTCTGTGAATATAGAATTTTAAACCACAATTCTGTGTCTGGGACTCAACCATATTTTCCACATCACATCACTACCTGAAAGTGTTGTCCACTCAGGAATTTATAAAAATAAAGTTTGTATGGGGCTGATGTTATGGCGCAGTAGGTTAAGCCTCAGCCTGCAATGCCAGCATCCCTTAAGAGCACTGATTGAAGTCCTGGCTGCCCCACTTCCAATCCAGCTCCCTGCTAAAGCATCCAAGGAAAGAGCAGGAGATGGTCAAAGTCGTTGGGTCCCTGCCACCCACATTGGAGACCCAGATGGAGTTCCTGGCTCCTGACGTCTGCCTGGCCCAACCATTTGGAGAGTGAAACAGAGGGTAGAAGATCTCTCTGTCTCTGTCTCTGTCTCTGAATATCCCTGCCTTTCAAATAAAAAAAAATAAACCTTTTAAAAGACGTGACTAAATCTCTAATTTGAGAACTGCAAGTATTTTATTAAACATTTAACTCAGGAATAATGAATAACGAATAGGCTGCAAATAAATGTATTCAGTCTCCCTTGAATCTACACATCCTCTTATAACTTAGCAGTTCCAAACTATCTAAAGCCATGTCTCCATTTAAAGGGCCATTGGCTGTCAGGTGTGTGTTGTGGGGAACAGATGGATGACTGATTCAGTGGCACCCAGGCTGAGAGCACTGAGTGTTCAATGGTGTACTTACAGACCACATTAACTTCTTGGCAGTTGCCACTGCTGTACACGTGGGTGGCCCATCAGTGAATATGAATGTGCTGAATATCATTGAAGCAGGGAGCAAAAGGAGATCAAGCGAGTTGGAGAGAAGCCCAGAAAGTCTGCTGTTTATCTTCTAGGAACATTTATTTTGACCAAATCACATAACTTGAGCTAATAAAGTGGATTAGGGTGTGAATAAAGGAAACTAGTTATTGAAACTGCATCACTGTGATGCTGTGAGAATAAATAAAAGATCCTTGAACAAGAGAAGGATTAGAGCACAAAAAGGTGTTCTAATCACGCTGCTAAGAAACACTGGTCTGGATTTGAGTATGAAGCAGTGTCAGCCAGCAGTCAGATCCTAAAGTGTCCAGTAAGTGTCTTTTTGCTAAGTTCCTTAAAAATGGACAAAGTTCATTAGAAATGTGAGAGACAGAGATTTCTTGAATAATGCTCACCTAAGCAAGGGGAAATTATTAAGACTATGGTTATATTCTATGGTGGGAAATCCCAAAGTAATTTACAAAATAAAAACCTGTATTGATTTTCCTCACTTACAGCTTTGTCACAAAATCTCCCCTGAAAAATGATGCCTGATCAGGCTGTGTGCTGTCATGTGTGGGATCTCCCTCTTGCCCGCATTAACTGCTTTCTGGCATGCCTTTGCAACAGGTTCTGCACTGATCTCGTCCATTAATCATTCTCTCAGGGTGATGGACAGAGGCCAGGTGCCTAAGGAGACACTTGGAGGCTTCAGAGATGGCTTTGATACCAGTGAAAAAGTCCTGTGAGTCATTCATAGATTACAGCCACTTGATATCTATTGGAAAGTCCAAATACACTGAGTGCTAAACAGGCTCTTACGAAAGGAACAGAAACAGTACGCAGATGATAGTCAACTATTTACGTGCGGATTTCTACTGTCTACTTTTTTGTCTTGGTTTTTATTCTGGTTCTATTCTTTGAGGGACACCTGAGATTTCAGATTTTTCTTATCTTCTACAAATGAGATCTAAAGCAGATTCCAAACGAAGGTAAGGAGTTGTGAGAATAGTTTTGGAATCCTATAGCCTCACTTACTATGCTAATCTGTTTTCTCTTTATTCTACAGTACAACAAGTCTCTGCTTAAGAAACAGGTATGCTCCAAAGCCCAATTCTTATCTTTCTGAATAACTTTTATACATGCCCTCTGATACCAACAGGAGAGTATGAGGTCATTTTAGATTCTTGACATAATTGCTACTGTCTCTTACTTAAAGCAAGAAATTATGAAGTACTTATTTCCAAGTCTAGCTTACTTGACAAATATCCATTTATTTGACAGCACTTTTTAAGCTATAATTTGCATTCAATAAAACACATATATTGTAACTACACTTTTTTTGATCTTGGAAAAAAAATATTACTCTGTAATCATGACTCTGAAGAAGAGACAAATTTCCATCACTGCACAGAGTTCACTTCTACCTTTTATAATCAATCATCTCCACCCACAGTTCAAGGTAAATGGGAATAGACTTTCTATTACTGAAGATTAATTTCTCCTCTTCAGGAAAGTCAAATAACTGGAATCATAAAGTATAAACTTTCTGTGTCTGGTTCTTTTCATGTAGCATTGTTTTCAAAATCCAATCATCCACAGTATTTCATGTATCAGTATCTTACCTGTTTTTAGTGAGGAAAATTCAGTTAGTAGAATGCAAGTCATTTTCACTTTTGATGGGTATTTGGGTTGTTTCTAGTTTGAAGCTGTTACAAACAAAGCTGCTATTAGCATTTGGGCATAAGTCTTTGTGTAGACTATATATGTTCATTTCTGTTGGGTAATAATCCAGGAATGAAATCATAGAATCATTTGGTAAGTGCAACTTTGAGTTCATAAGAGAATGACATTTTTTCATATAAAAATTTCATAAAATATCCTGATTTTATTTTGCATTCCCACCAGCAGTGTGTGATAATTTCATTTATTTTATATCTTCAGTGCTACCTGGTATTGTCAGTCATTTTTGCTTCAGATATCACAATGTATGTATAGTATTATTGTAGTTTAAATTTATTGATAACTAATGATGGTGACTAGTTTTCATATGCTTTTTTTAAAATAAACTCATCTTTTTAAAAAAATTTTTAATATTTTTTATTTTTTGCCAGGCAGAGTTAGACAGTGAGAGAGAGAGAGAGACAGAGAGAGAGTTATAGACAGTGAGATAGAGACGGAGAAAAAAGTCTCCCTTCCATTGGTTCACTCCCTAAATGGCCACTATGGCCAGCGCTGCGCCAATCTGAAGCCAGGAGCCAGGTGCTTCCTCCTGGTCTCCCATGCGGGTGCAGGGACCCAAGCACTTGGGCCATCCTCCACTGCCCTCCAGGACCACAGCAGAGAGCTGGACTGGAAGAGGAGCAACCAGGACTAGAACCCGGGGTGCAGGCGCCTCAGGTGGAGGATTAGCCAAGTGAGCCACAGTGCTGGCCTTCATATGCTTATGTGTCAATGTTCAATCAGACTTCTTATCACTGAAATATAGGAATTATTTCTATACTCGATGTAAGTCCCTTGTTACATATATGCATCTCAAAGACTTTCTTCTAGTCTATTACTTGCCTTTTTTTATTTAAAAAAATAATTTGTATATTTATGTGAGAGGCAGATGGAAAGAGACACACAGAGAGATCTCTCATCACTAATCTACATCCCAAATACCCACAGCAGCTGGGATCAGGCAAAGCTGGACTCAGAAGCTGAGAACTCGATGCAGATTTCCCACATGAGTGGCAGGAGCCCAGTCACTTGAACCATCCCCTGCTGCATTCCAGGGTCTGCAAGTGCAGGAAGCTTGAATCAGGAGCCAGAGCCTAGCAGTGAACCCCGGTGCTCTGATATGGGGTACAGGCTCCTTAGTGAACATCTTAACCATTAAACACCTGTGCCTTTTGCTTTCTTACTGATGTCTTGGAGAACAGAAAAATATGGTACCAATAAAGTGTAATATGTTTTACCAGTAGCATTTTTATTTAATATCTAAGACATTTTTTGCATATTTCAAGTTTGTGTAGGTTTTGTTATTTTTCTTCCAGAATCTTAAAGCTTCTTACAGTTAGATTTATAGTTATAATCTTGCAGGTAGTGCAATGTCTTGTGATATGTTAATTTTTTTCCATCTGAATATCCAGTTATTATAGTATAATTTATTCTCAAGACTAGCTTTTCTCCAGTGGATTGTGTTGATTACTTTGAAAAGTCAAATGACTACATTGCTGCTGTATATGAAACTATAGAAGTCTATTACTGGGGGCTGGCGCTGTGGCACAGTGGGTTAACACCCTGGCCTGAAGCGCCGGCACCCCATATGGGTGCCGGTTTGAGACCCAGCTGCTCCATTTCCAATCCAGTTCACTGCTATGGCCTGGGAAAACAGTAGAAGAGGGCCCAAGTCCTTGGGCCCCTGCACCCACATGGGAGACCCAGAAGAAGCTTCTGGCTCCTGGCTTCAGATCGGAGCAGCTCCAGTTGTTGCGGCCAATTGGGGAGTGAACCATCGGATGGAAGACCTCCCTCCCTCTCTCTCTCTCTCTCTCTGCCTCTCCTTTCTCTGTGTAACTCTTTCAAATAAATAAATAAATCTTTAAAAAAAAAAAGAAGTCTATTACCTGATTCTCTATTTTCTCCCATGGATCCAGATGTTTATTTTTACAAAAAACAAAGTAATCCTTTATAGTAAGCCTTCAAGTAAGGTAGTACGTGTTGCCAATATAGCAATAAATAAAAAATTAACAAGCTAAGATAAGACATATTCAAGTGGTTTTTAAAGAAATATTAATGGCCTAAATATTCATTCAGCAAATGGACTGGAGTTTGGCCTTGTGGAATACACATTATAATAGTGGACATGGTAAAAAAAAAACAATAATAACAAATATAATGACAACGGGTACATAATTCCTGAGCTTGGTAATATTCTGAAGAAATGATCTCTGGAAAGTGACGATCCGAGGAAGGAGCTGGACACAGAAGACCTGCAGTAAAGCGTTTTCCAGAATGAGAACTTTCCCTTTCGCTCCTGAAAGAAGGGCTGCCCTTCTTGCTGATGAATGTCCACTCCAGCCAGCCTGCGAGTCTCCCTCATGCTTAGGTTCCTCCCCCTAATGCTTCCAGTTACAGCTAGTGGTTTCCTGCTCCATGCTAAGGCCAGGAAATGGCCCACCCATAACAAAATACAGAGGGAAAATCCTCACCTGTAAGACACAGTCCTCTCTCAAACTAGCCCCAGCATGTTGTCACTGGCTGCTTCTGCTCCAACCTAATAATCTCAACACACTTCTTCCTCCAAGGTGCAGCGTAAGTGTCATTGGTACTCAGAATGACTATACGTCAGATCAGCCATTTCTTGATTTGATATGATCATACTGTTTTGCTTTGAAAATACCTTCATATTGATTGGCTTATTTGATACTCCTAAAATCATGGAAATATTATCTCACACGCGGATAAAGAGGCCAAGACCACAAAGAGTCATATGGGTAGTATAAGGCTGTACAATTAGAAGCTGCTTATGTTTGACTTTTAGAACTATCTTTACATAGTGAACACAAAAACAGAGCCATACTCACAATAAATTATTCAGAATAATTTAATACAGATCAGAGAAGTTCATATTTTTACCCCTTATTAAAATTTTATCTGGGATTTCTGCTGTGACATTGTACTTAGCACTGTGTACTTACTTGGGTTCTCAACAAAACACTATAGATTAGGTTGTTTAAATAGGTATTTATTTTCTCAAATTTCTGGAGGATAGAAATCTTCAATCATTGTTTCTCCACATATTCATCGTGTTCTCCTAATGGTGGAGAGTGAGAAGCATACTTTCTGATTTTTCTTATTATATGGTGGTAATCCCTTTAAACTGTCCTCATGTAAAACTAATAACTTCCCAAAGAGACCAACTCCAAATACCATCACCCTGGGAGTTAAAGCTTCACGTGAAAATCTGCAGGAAGAGGACACAACTAATCTCATAGCCGAAGCCTTTCTGAGTTTGTGTCCTGTCTCCTGCTTCTGGTTACATGGAGATTTTTTTTTTTTTATTTGACAGGTAGAGTTATAGACAGTGAGAGAGAGAGACAGAGAGAAAGGTCTTCCTTCCGTTGGTTCACTCCCCAAGTGGCTGCTACGGCCTGCGCTGCGCCAATCCGAAGCCAGGAGCCAGGAGCTTCCTCCCAGTCTCCCATGCGGGTACAGGGCCCAAGCACTTGGGCCATCCTCCACTGCCCTCCCGGGCCACAGCAGAGAGCTGGACTGGAAGAGGGGCAACCGGGACTAGAACCCGGCGCCTATATGGGATGCCGGCGCCGCAGGCGGAGGATTAGCCTAGTGAGCCGCAGCGCCGGCCAAGATGTGGTCATCTTAACTTACTTTTACCTTGAGTCCAGCTATCAGTTACACTCCCCTCCCTGGCCTTCTGACCAGATTTCTAAACTTTGATGTATAACTTTTTCAAACCTAAGTTTACTAAATTCAATTAACTATAGGACTTACCATGTTATTTAGCCCTAAAAAAGCACAGACATTTTTCTCTCTCTAGAAATATAGTATCGTGGGAATGATGATTTTCTTAGTTTATCTATCACTTTATCTGTTTTTAATGAAATGTAAATGCCTAAAAACTACACTAAATTGATCTTTGACATGGCAGTCATTTGTTAAGAGAGCCCAATAATAGACTTTGATAGCAAGACTGCTTTCATGAATCTTTAATGGGAAAAATTATGATATTTTAAGATTATTTATTGAAAAGCAGTTACAGAGAGAGATACGGAGAGACAAAGAGAGACCTTCCATCTGCTGGTTCATTACACAAATGGTAGCAACAACTGGGGCTTGTCCAGGCTGAAGCCAGGAGCCAGGAGGTTCTTCTGGGACTCCCACATGGGTGCAGGGGCCCAAGGACTTGGGCAATCCTCCACTGCCCTGCAGGCACATTAGCAGGGAGCTAGATCAGAGGTGGAGCAGCTAGGACTCGAACTGTTGCCCATAGGGCTTTTCGGCACTGCAGGCCATAACTTACTGCACCAAAATGCCGGCCTCAAATTATGATTTTTTTAATGAAGAACTTGTGAGTATTGCAGAGAACTTAAGGAGCCATCATGCTACTGTGAAAATAAAGAACATTTTAATTAAATTTTTATTTAAGTGTGCTATGAATTATTCCTGATGTGTTTACTGGGGGAAAAATACACTTTCCTAAAATACTATATAAATTTATATTGAATGTCAAGATATATATTTTAGTAAAACTTTTTTCTAAGTGATAATACTAGCTTCCTTAAATTGCATTTATATTTTATTCTTGCTTTTTCAGATTGTACATGGATTCACCTCCATTTTATCTGGTTTTATTATTAAAAATTCTTTTAACACCACTAATAAAAGAGTCACTGAGTTATCAGAAAGAACTTGAACTATTTATTCTTGGCTTCCTGGGCTTCTGTCACTTATCTGTCAAAGAAAGGTGACAGAATCTCTTCAGCAAATGCATTAGGGATGTCAGGTATGTGGGATCACTTTGTACACCAGAGAATGCTATGTATTAAGTTGTTGTTTCACATTTTTTACTATAGGCTATTTTTTAATGTAACTTCAACGTAAGGCCAAGCTAAAACATTAGGATCCACTAGTCTATCCATTATATCATTTAAAAATCTAATTAAATGAAATTCTTGCCCTGAAAACATTTGCTTGAGATGGAAGTTTCTTGAATTTTAAAATTGTCACAGGGAATTTCACTAAAAGGTATTTTTTTCATTTTCACAGTAAGATTAAGCTGCTCTTATTTTTCATAGCTAATAAGGACTTTGTAACAATCTTATGTCATTTATTTTAAATACTCATGAGAAACAAGGATTCGTGCCAGCGTTGTGGTGTAGTGGGCTACACTGCTACCTGCAGTGCTGGCAACCCATATGGGCACTGGTTCGAGTCCTGGCTGCTCCACTTCCAATCCAGATCCCTGGTAATACGCCTGGAAAAGTAGCAGAGGATAGTCAAAGTGCTTAGGCCCCTGCACCCATGTGGGAGACCCAGACCAAGCTCCTGGCTTCAGCCTGGCCCAGCCTAGCCACTGGGGACATGTAGGGAGTGAACCAGTAGATAGAAAACTTGTGTCTCTCCTCTCTCTGTAACTCTGCCTTTCAGATAAACAAATAAATAAATCTCAAAAAAAAAAAGAAAAAAGAAAAGAAAAGAAAATGAAACAAGTATCTAGATGAACAGCACAAAAATAAGCACTGTTAGAGAATAAAACACACTTCAATGTAAAATCAGAATACAAAAATAGAATATTTGACTAGGAGTCAAATCTCCTTTTGTTTCTATCCTTTCTCCTCACTCTGGAACACCAGGAAGATGCTAGAGTGCTAGAGTCCTCTAAAATCCTGCCACAGGTAATACCACAGCCTCACATCATTCTGAATCTCTACATTCACTGAGTGACATTTTGAAAACTCTCCTCATGCCTGGTGCTGTGGCACAGTGGGTGAAGCCACTGTCGCCCATGCAGGTGTCCCATATGGTGCCGGATGGAGACTTGGCTGTTCCTTTCCCAATCCAGCTTTCTGCTAATGGCCTGGGAAACAAGTAGAGGATGGTGCAAATGCTTGGGCCCCTGCACCCACGTGGGAGACCCAGAAGAAGCCCCTGGCTCTTGGCTTTGGATCCACTCAGACCATTAGCAGGGAGCTGCATTGGTAGTGGAGCAGCCAAGACACAAACTGTGCCCATTTGGGATGTCAGTGTTGTATGCAGTGGCTTTATTTGCTACTCAACAACACCAGCCCCAGAACAAACATTTTTATACCAAAGGTAAAAGTAATTTTCATGGCAAATTTTTATCTGGTAAATCCTATTTGCTATGACTATGGGAAGAATTAAGTATCATAATAGAGCTAGCACTTACATTCATATGTAAATTAGGTTCTAACCATAGTAATGGCAGGAAAGGTTGGCATGAGTTGCTACAGACCCTAAATTAATTCCCCAGGGTTCCTACCTCCTGGTTTTCATGTCTATGTAATTACCTTGTATTGAAAATGGGAGAAAATTGTTAATTCTTTCTAATGAGTAGAAGCCAGCAAAGGTGGTTAGATGTTACTTCCATGACGGTGTTAGGTTATGCAGGAGTCTATGTCAGCAGACTGGAGCTAGATTCTCCTTGTAGGCCTGATGAAGTAAGCAGTCATTGTGGAGAAGCTCGTGTGACAGAGAATTGCAAGTGAGTTCCAGGACCTCCAAGTACTCTCTAGTCCCTGACTATAGACTCCAGCCAAGAACCAGCACACGCCAGGGCTCTCTCATAATGTAATCACAAGGAATCACTTCTTCTAAAACATGAATAAGGTTGGGAGGACTTCATCCCCACTTGAACTTCTAGATAAGAACACATCCTAGCCAACACTCTGTGGTCTTGTGAGAGCCAAAGCCAAGAGTCAAGCTAAGCCATGTCTGAACTCCTGACACACAGAAACCCTGAGATTATAATTATGTGCTATTTCTACATGTTAAGTTTGCACTAACGTGTCTTGCAGAAATATGTAAATGACACAGCCCTCTTAAACCCATTGTCCTTATTATTAAAATTTCTTTCTTGTGATTATAATTTAAACATTTTCTTATCTTTTTAATTATTCTAAGACTTTTGATGCTCATGGCTCCTTGAAAAGGAAGTATGACTAATAGAAATAGCATAAAGTTTACAGATCTGAAACCATTCATACAGTATTTTCCTTTACAATCTCAGTTTGAGCCCCATCACAACATTTTCAAATAAAGCCAACTTCTCTCTCTCTATGTAATGTAATTTATACATACAGTCTTTACTGAAGGTGAAGCAATATGATGTCATTATATCCAGTGACATGCAAGCATAAAGGGTATGAAAAATTACTGGGAAGAGTCCTCAAAAAGAATGAGTATGCTTTTACTTTAGGCTGAACTGGGGAAGTAACGGTTGGAACTTAAGTAGGTCTGTGAGATGTGCCATTTATTAATGATGTTTGAACAATAAGATATAGGAGGCCTGAATCCCTGAGAGCCTTGTAGCACCAAGCCATCATTTTAGTTTATGAAATGATACATCAAGGACTTAGCCCAAGTGAAATGATTTTCCATCCTGTTTAAATCATGGTTACTTGGAACTTATTGATACTTTCAAGTGTTCTACAAATATTAACATATCTAATTGTTTTGTGAATCACAAAAGTGTAAGCTTTCACAGCTTGTATTCTCTCAAGAACAAAATTCAACATAACTGTCAGAAAGTCATATAAAGGTAGTAATAACTATAGAAGAAGAATATAAACAGAGGCTAGTATTTCAGAATAAAGAAGCATGTGAACAAAGGCTGAGAGTCTTGAAGTGTATAATATTTGGTGGAAGGCAGTGTAGTTCAGTCTGAATATAGTTTGGAGAATTGATATAATTTAGGGAAATATGAGTGTGAATATTTTCTTTGGAATATTACTAATGAATGGTCTGAAGAATTCTGACAATGAGGAATTTGCATACCATCCAAGAGATCATGAGGAGCATCAATATTTCTCACTTAGAAATATAGATCTAGAAAAATAAAATCAAGCAATATAAAAAATGGCGTGAAATAGTAAAAGGCTAAAAGTTCAGAGGATAGATAAGAGACTATTCCAATATCCAAGAGGAAAATATGAAGCTCAAGAAAGGCAACATGAATGAAAATAAAACTATAGTTTCAAGAGATTAAGCAAATATAAAACTGGACAAGGTTTTGGGAGAAATTACTCATTGTTCTGTTTCTGGTCTCTAATCTACTACGTTATACTTAGTAAGTACATAGCAAATAGTTGTTAAGTGTTTTCCTGATTGCAAAAAATGCCATTAGTTGAGAGAGTATATACTGATTATTTTCCATCCATTTATAAATTACGGGTACACAATAAAAATTTATATAATACATATCCACTGTTATCTATTTAAAGAGAAACCATTCCTTCATTTAAACAAATATAAAATTGTCTTCATTGAGCACATTCCTAACTATTTTACAGGTCTACGTCAATATAACTCTGTGCATATATTTTCTGGAAGTTATAAAGTCATTTTACTTTTACTTTAGGGACATCATATAAGATGGTGATTACTATTTTCTTTGACCTAAAACCTAGTGTAATAACTATTTATGGCTATACTATCACATGATATTTAAGCAACAAGTCAAAAAAGCTATATATAATATTTTCACAATACTCATTTCCTCATCCAATCCACTAATAAATATTAGTCTCTTGATATCTATAAATATTTCAATAAAACATTCTCAGAAACAAGTCTGTTAAAGGAAAGATATATAAAGATAAACTGGTTAGTGGGAACATAATTGGAATAGCCTAGAGCTAGATACTGATTGCTAAATATTGAGGAATATCAATCAGAACTATTTAACACATGTATAATGAAATACTTTATAAATCAACACTACATTTTACTGCCAGCAGCCTGTTTTTTTTATTATTATTATTTTTTTATTTTTTGACAGGCAGAGTGGACAGTGAGAGAGAGAGAGAGAGAGAGAGAAAGGTCTTCCTTTTGCCGTTGGTTCACCCTCTAATGGCCGCCGCGGCCGGCGCGCTGCGGCCGGCGCACCGCGGTGATCCGATGGCAGGAGCCAGGAGCCAGGTGCTTTTCCTGGTCTCCCATGGGGTGCAGGGCCCAAGCACCTGGGCCATCCTCCACTGCACTCCTGGGCCACAGCAGAGGGCTGGCCTGGAAGAGGGGCAACCGGGACAGACTCCAGCGCCCCGACCGGGACTAGAACCCGGTGTGCCGGCGCCGCTAGACGGAGGATTAGCCTAGTGAGCCGCGGCGCCGGCCCGCCTGGTTCTTAATGTTCAAGAAAACAGTAAAGGTGTATTTTTATTGACCTCAAGTGCAAGATTTAATAAAATCTGCCAAGAGATTCTTTTATCTGGTTTCAGGATGTTGGAGTCATCTTGTCTACCGATCATGTAAACAGATCATAGCATTTCAATGGGAGTTGTCCCTTGTACATATATTCCCCGAATTATATTGTATTTTGGATTCAACCTTTTACTTTTCTTCAAACCTACAGTATATTGTATGTGGAGATCTTGAAACAATGAGGTTAACCTGATGACTGAAAAATACACATTCTAAAGAAATTAATACATGGGGCTATTTCCTCTTTCTCTGTGGTGCAACCTATAAAGGTCTATTCTTTTTGATAGCTATCAAAATCTACTTGCTGCACCCCAAGTATGTTGATTGGAAGAATGTAGCCCATGTTTCCTCTGGTCTCAGCTTGCCTTCTGGTTCAAAGAACAGAATGTGGATCACATAATAGAGAGCAACTGAAAATTTCCAGAGGCAGCATGGATCGAAACCTTCTAGCTATAACAAAACACTGTTACCACAGAATGGTTTATAAAGCCAAAAAGGTTGAGGAAAGAGATTTAGTTAACTTTATGGAGTATTTTAGTTTGGAGAGATTAATGAATGAAAGTGAGGTGATTCATTCACATTCAGATGTGAAAAATAATAGTCTCTGAAGAATTCCTATAGATTTTATAAATAATACATAAACAAAAATTGAAAGCAGTTTTGTGTTAATGGTTTAAGAATCAAAATGAGGGCCATGCTGTGGTGCAGTGGGTTAAACCGCTGCTTGGGACACCTATATCCCATATCAGAGAGCTGGTTCAAGTACTGGCTCTTCTTTTTTAAATTATTTTATTTTATTTATTTATTTATTTTTTATTTTTGACAGGCAGAGTGGACAGTGAGAGAGAGAGACAGACAGAGAGAAAGGCCTTCCTATACCGTTGGTTCACCCTCCAATGGCCGCTGCGGCCGGCACACCATGCTGATCTGAAGCCAGGAGCCAGGTGCTTCTCCTGGTCTCTCATGTGGGTGCAGGGCCCAAGCACTTGGGCCATCCTCTTCTGCACTCCCAGGCCACAGCAAAGAGCTGGCCTGGAAGAGGGGCAACCGGGACAGAATCTGATGCCCTGAATGGGACTAGAACCCGGTGTGCCAGCGCTGGAGGATTAGCCTATTGAGCCGCGGCGCTGGCCAAGTACTGGCTTTTCTATTTCTGATCCAGCTCTCTGCTAATGCACTTGGGAGGCAGGGAATGATTACCCAAATACTTAGGTTCCTGCCAGTTACACAGGAGAACCATATAAGGGGTTCCTGGCTCTGGGTCCTGGTTTTGACCTGGCCCAGCCCTCACTGTTCACTGTCAAATTGAACAGGAGGAAGGATGCTATTTCTCTCTGCCCCTCCTCCTCTTTCAAATACACAAAAGGTTAATCAATAGGCTAATCCTCTGCCTGCGGCGCTGGCACAGCTGGTTCTAGTCCTGGTTGGGGCACTGGATTCTGTCCCAGTTGCCCCTCTTCCAGTCCAGCTCTCTGTTGTGGCCTGGGAAGGCAGTGGAGGATGGCCCAAGTGCTTGAGCCCTGCACCTGCATGGGAGACCAGGAGAAACACCTGGCTCCTGGCTTGGGATCAGCGCAGTGCGCCGGCTGCAGCGCGCCGGCCACAGCAGCCATTGGAGGGTGAACCAATGGTAAAGAAGACCTTTCTCTCTGTCTCTCTCTCACTGTCCACTCTGCCTGTCAAAAATTAAATATATATATATTTATATATATATATATATTATATATTTATATATATATATATAAAAGCTTCAAATTCAACTGAAACTTAATAAAAGGCACTGTCAAACAAAAAGGAAGAAAAATCAACAGAGGACAGTTTCATGTTCTTTGGTTAGCTGGTTATATTTCATTTAATTAATAATACACTTTAGGAAGCAGTCAATATTTTCAGAGTTCTCTTACCAGTAAGAATTTATCACTAAGAACTAATGTTATTAGTGAAGAGGTCTTCAGCTTGAAACACTGTGATAATTTTTTATGACTGCTTTTTGAAGAGTACATAAATTCAAGGTTTTTCTCTTACTAATATAAATACTGAAACTATTACAAGTAATTCTACCTTGGACAAAAGAACAATGAGAAGTATTTCCTTTTATTATATGGCTAAACTCTATTTTGAAAAGAGCACAGATTTACTTTAGTACATAAAATATAAAATAATATAAATATGTAAGGCTTAATATTGAGAGAATACTTAAAAGATATTAACATAAGAAAGTGTGAATATATCTCCCTAGCTTATTAAATGCTAGGTACAATTTATGTGGGTACTTCAAATAGTATGGAATGCGCTATAAAAAGATCTTATTTTAATGCAAAAAATTTTGAAATCTATGTTAACAAGGGATCTTCAAAAGATAATGGAAATGAGTATTTTGAAAAAGCTATTCATCTATTTTCAAATTTGTATGCAACAAAATAAGCTGATCTTTCTCTCTAAAAATTAACTTTTTCTCTTTTATTTACTTAGATGGCAGAGAGACAGAGACATACACACAGACAAGCAGGATCGCCCGTGTGCTGGTTCACTCCCCACCCACAATAGTGGGGGCTTGATCAGACTGAAGACAAAAGCTGGGGACTCAATCCAGGTCTCCCATGGGTGACAGGGACCCAATCACTTGAGTCATTATCTGCTGCTTTGCAAGCTGCACACTAACAGGACACTGGACTTCGGAGTAGAGCCGGGACTTAAACCCAGGTACGCTGATACGGAACGTGGGCATCCTAGTGTCTGCAACACTGGGTCAGATACTTGTCCTTAAACTTTTACTTTTTTTCCAGGAACTACTTGAATCTCCATATTGTTTTTCTGCGGAATATTTTTAAAATTATGGCAGACTAAGAACAGAATGGAAAGTTATCATACATTGAAAATAAATTCTTAAGTGAATGGATAGTAAAAATCACTTTCTCTGCTATTAAGAAAACAGGAGTAGGCATATCTTCACATAATTTTAGACTTGACTTGCATAAGAAACACATAACTATTAATACCTGTAATGTGATCCAGATGAAACTAGTTAACATCACTAGTTCTCACTTTATTACTAAAATACTCAAAATAACTAACCTCATCACTGACTCAATTTGAATTCAAGTTAACTTCTAGGTAGTCTAGAGGCACATGTACTATTTTAACTATTAAAATAGGCTGGCTTTGAAAATAAACAAGCAGAAAGTCTAATTTGCAGATCCAAATTGCTCATGGTATGCTCCATGGATTTAAGAAATGTTTACATTTTTATATTGACATAGACTTAACGTCCCTTGGTCTAAAAAAATAAAAACATAAAAGCAAAAATCTGGAATCTTACCTGTAACAAGAAAGCTGCATCTCCCAGCTCCAGCTTCATTCATGATGCTACAGTTGTAAACCCCATAGTTCTCATTGGAAAGACTCTTCACCGGGTACTCCGTGTACTCCTGAGAGTCAAACTGACCCGTCCGTAATAACTTATTGCCCAAGCGCCACTCATAGGTCAGTACCCGTATTGGATAGGCTCTCAGCACCCTGCAGCTCATCGTGACACTTCGGTCCTGTCCTTGCCGGATCTCCAGGAACGCCGGTTCCACGGCAGGGGGATCTGATAAAAACACGGTGGAGAAGAGATGAAGGATATGCCTTGCAATAAGCCAATGGCCATTCTTATTATGAGAACTTATTTTTATAAACACAGTCCCAAGTAATAGGGAAATAATTTTTTTTTTTAAATTTACCCAGAACACCTGGTACCTTATTCATTTTCATTCACTATGATTGCTAACATGGTTAGATACAAATATTAAAGTCCTTGTGAGGGCCAGCTTGCGGTTGCAATTTCATGCGTGGACTTCGCTATCACCAATGCTGTGCTCAGTTCAAAATGACAATTTTCTGGCACTCCCTTCAGAGTGGGAATGTGTAGACTGGGTTTCCTGCTGCTCTAGTCCTACCCATTCAAGAGCTACTTAGACTTTTGACTTATTAGATATTAGGCAACAAGATATACAAACATGTGGGTTCTTTTACACTCCTAAGTATTAGGTTGGTTTGTTATACAGTAAGATAATTTAAAGAAATGCCCTTTACCCTTCAAAAACATGGCAGTTTGATACTGTATCTGGAGGCTTGGTATAGGAAAACAAAAAGACAAGAGGATAACCCAGACAGGACAGCATAAGTGTCAGACAAAGCTGGCTCTGGAAAGATATGACTTCAGAAGGAAGCTAACAGGAGAACATTCAATTTACTGGATCAGTAGAACAACTTGAAAACCTGGACAGCAAGTAATGGAGAGGGTCAAAGAATCTGGAAGCCAAAAAAGCTGCCGTCAAGGGACGGAACTTTTTTGGAATTTAAATATTACAGAGGCAGAGAAATCTGGAGTGCTTACAAGATCAAAGATACATTCAAAAGAATGAAATGCTAAAATGGAGTAAAGCTTAGTGATACTGGAGTCAAATGCATACAAGTGAATATACATTTGCTCTCACTTTTTATCTATGTAACAAAACTAAAAGTGTGCAAAGATTTATTCTTAAGAATTTCTTTAAAGTGGCAAGGGTTATCAATGAAAATAATTATTCTTAACACAGGAAATATTCTAAAATACATATTTACTTAACTTGCTGTGAGGGGCCACTGCTGTGGTGACTCAATGTCGATGTCCCAGATTGGAGTGCCCAATAATGCATCTCAGGAAGCAGTGAAATACAGCCCCAGGACTTGGGCCCTTGTAACCCATGTGAGAAACTTGAATAGAATCCCTGGCTCCTGATTCAGCCTGGACCAGCCCAGGCCATAGTGGCCATTTTTTGGGAGGATGGGGGTTTCGGAGGTTGGTTGCTCTATCTTTCAAATAAACAAATGGATCTAAAAATTTTTCTGTGAGAATTATTTGAATTACTCTGACCTACTGGATTGCTTAAGTAAGTTTTTTAGAGCCTTCTATATATGAATGTGACATTTTTTTCTGTACCTAAAAGATTCAACCTTTTCAATTGTTAATGATCTATAATCATGTCTGATATGGTAGTTAAAATTATTTAAAAACAGTATACTTTCCTGAATTTTAATATAGTCTAAATTAGAAAGCATAATTTCTATAAAAAAGACCACTCAAAATATTTGTACACAGGGTGGTTCCTTAATTTAAAGAAACCTCATTTTCCAAAAAGACAGGAAGTATGAAACTGAACACATTCATTATAGTCCAATCAACTATGACTATGGTAACATTCACATTCACTTCAAGTGCCCAGGCTATTAAAGAGCTCAACATTTTAATCTTTGTATATGCAGGGAGAAGGACTGATATTTGCAGTTATGATTTGATTTATAATATGAAGTCTTTGAATATGATGAAGAAAGCTTCAGATGTTAAAATTAAGAGCTCATGATTCTGATAGACTCAGTTTTTTCTGTTGTCACAGTTATTCAATATACTTTATTATGAATTACTTAGCATTATGAAAGTGAAATAAATGAATATGTTATGAGAAAAATAAACTTTCATATGAAATATTAAAAAGTAAAACTCCTTAGAGAAATAAATAGGAACGTATTTTTTCAGTTGAGCAAAATGATTCTTAAAATATTAGTTATATAACTTATTAACTTATATATTATATATGATTTAAAAGTCAATCAAAATTCTCACTACATATATACTGAATGATGATAAAATTAAAATAAAATTATATTTGTTGATACTGAAAGTGAATATTTGCTAGGCACTAGGTAAGGTATTTATAAGACTTCCTTTTATAGCAGTCACCCATTTTATAGAAGAGGTGAAGACTACAGAGGTTAAACAAACTCATTCAGTTACCAAACAAAAGGTATAATAAGGATTAAAAAAGGCAATCTGATTCTAGAATATATACTCTTAACAATTATCATTTTTGACTATAATTACTTCCAAATACAAATATTATCAATAGTGTATGGTTTGTCTTTATTCCTCAAAAGGGCTTTGAAAATTTTACCCCATTGGTTATTTTCTTTAAAGATTTATTTTTATTTTTTTGCAAGACAGAGTTATAGAGAGAGGTAGAGACAGAGAGAGAGGTCTTCCATCCGCTGGTTCACTCCCCAGATGACCACAACAGCCAGAGTTGCACCGACCTGAAGCCAGGAGCCAGGAGCTTCTTCTGGGTCTCCCACGTGGGTGTAAGGGCCCAAGGACTTGGGCCATCTTCTACTGCATTCCCAGGCCATAACAGAGAGCTGGATCAGAAGAGGAGCAGCCAGCACTAGAACCAGCGCCCATACAGGATGCCAGCGCTGCAGGCCAGGGCTTTAACCGGCTGCACCACAGCTTCAGCCCCACCCCACTGGTTATTTAAAATTATCAACTAAAATAGAGATTGATGTGTTCAAATTACTTAGAATTCAAAACTTTCTAGGTAAAAAACTGAAATCATACTTTGTGGAAAGCATGAAAGTATTGCAACACAACTGCTAGGTTAAGGAAAAAGTGCTAATGGGTTGTTACAAACCAGATTCAAATTGCGGTTTATGTAGAAGGGTACTCCATATATATTATGTATTACTTGTAAATTAATATATCTAAGTGCATACAAAACAGTAAGTTGTGAAGGTTAAGGTGTAATGTACTAAATACATTATGGGTTTTAAGTGTATAAAGTGCTCAAAATTAATTCCAAATTTGACATTTTCCTTTCTTGCACCTATAGGCTCAAGATGTCTGACAGGTATTCCACAGTGAGGGTAGTTCCATGTTCAAGTTCATTTACAGATGCCTAACACTTCTGGAAAGGGAAATGCATGAAAATGCTGGATTATTTAAAAATGTGTACAAGTTTTTGTCTTAAGGGGATCAGAGATTAGTTTATGAGTTCTTTTTATTTCGCATATGAATAAAATTTGTCTTCATTTCTTGAGAACAACTGCCTGCTTCAGATGTGTATCAAAAGTGTAAGACAGGGGCCAGTGCTGTGGCGCAGCCCGTAAAGCCGCCATCTGCAGTGCCGGAATCCCACATGGGCGCCCATGTGAGTCCACCTCCTATCCAGCTCCCTGCTATTGCACCTGGGAAAGCAGCATAGGATGGCCCAAGTGCTTGGGCCCCTGTACCCATGTGGGAGATCCAAAAGAAGCTCTTGACTCCTACTTTGGTCTGGCCCAGCTCCAGCAGTTGTGGCCAGTTGGGGAGTGAGTCAGTGGACGGAAGATCTCATTCATTCACTCTCTCTCCCCTCCCTCCCTCCCTCTCTGTAATTTTGACTTTCCAATAAATAAATAAATCTTTTTTAAAAAAAACCTATAAGACAGGAAGTACATTTAACATAAAATAGATCTACAATATATGATCCAGCAATCCCATCCCTGGGCATATATCCAAGAGAAATGAAATCCATATGCCAAAGAGACATCTGCTCCCCATGTTTATCACAGCACTGGACAATGTATGTATGTATCCACTTATGAATGGATACAGAAAATGTGGTATATATCCACAATGGAATATTACTAAGCCATAAAAAGATGAAATTTTGTCATCTGCAACAACATGAATGGAATTGGAAGTCACTAACATTAAGTGAAATAGGCCCCAAACAGAAAGACAACCACCAATGATCTCACTCCTAGGAGGAGTCCAAAAATGCAGGATCTCATAAAGTTAAAAATACAATGGAAGAGGCCGGCACTGTGGCAGAGTAGGTTGGGCTGCCACCCTCAACGTGAGGATCCCATATGAACACTGGTTGAAATCTGGGGTGCTAATGCACCTGCAAAAAGCAGCAGAAGATGGCCCCAGTGCTTAGGAGTCCTGGATGAAGCTCCCAACTCCTGGCTTCAGCCTGCCCAGCATTGGCTGTTGGGGCTATGTGGGGAGTGAAACAGTGGATGGACTCTTTGCCTCTCTCTCTTTTGCTCTCTCTCTCTCTGTAACTCTGCCTTTCAAATAAGTGAAATAAATCTTTTTTAAAAAATGGTGGATGCCAGAGGCTGGGGAGGGATTTGGGTATCGAGGGATTAGAAGAGATTGATTGATGGGTACATACTCATAGCTAGAAAGGAGTAAGAAGACTGGGGGTTCTATTCCACAGTGTAGTAATTATAAATAGTGTTAATAAACTGTATACTTTTCTATCTAAAAAACTTAGAAAATAGGATTTGGTAAACTTTCACTATAAAGAAATGTTAAATACTTGAAAGCATAACTATGTTTACTCTGGATATTATACAATATATATGGGTAATGAAACATCATGTGGTCCCTAATATATAAGAATGCTTTTATATGTATGTTAATTTAAAATAATAAAAACAAGTCATATTTAAATAAGACTCTTCAAACTAATTGTAACAATATTAATAGAAAGCATCTTAAAATCCTTATGGGAGTATGATACCACAGATATTAAAAATAGAGTTTTATTCAGTCACTAATAGTAAAAGAAAAGAATGTTCACTACTTTGGAGTATGTTAGCACAAGTATGACCACAATTAAACATTAGAGGGGACAGCGCTATACCTAAACAAGTCAAAAGGTTTCCCAAATTCTTGTCATCTGCTTTTTGCTAGCTTTAAAGGGACTAGAGAAACTGCACTCAATAATTAACATATCCAATATTTACAGGAGAAATCTAAAATTTGGAGTATTAAGTCAATGGATGAAATTCTTCCTTTTTCCAGTAAAAATAATAAAGTGGCGACACACAGTATGATGACCTCTAGCTCCATGAATACACAGAGGTCCTGGGAGGTGATGTGCCAAAAGACAGCAAGGAAGACCCACCATTCCCCAACATCCTAACTCTACACACCTCCTCCATTTGGTTCTTCCTAAGTTGTAGACTTTATAATAAACCTGTAAATGTAATTATTTTCCTGAGTTCTCTGAGTTGTTTTAATAAATGATCAAATCTGAAGTGAGATAATCAGGAACATCTAAATTTATAGCTTGTAGATTACAGATGCAGGTGGCAACCTGGCATCTGAATAGAGGCACTCTTGTAGGACTGAGCTCTTTAACTCGTGGGTTCTGAACCAGCTCTGGGTTATAGCTGAACTGAATTAATGGATGTTACGTTGCTGTTGGTAAGTCAGGTAATTGATTCAGAGATCAGCTCTTTAGAGAAACTTTAGGTTGGACATTAAATTTGAATCAAACAATTGGTGAGTATTTAACAGTACAGAAGGATTTGTATGGGAAACAAACATTGGCAGTCTTCAATCTGCTGTGAACTCAAAAAAATGAATGGGATTCAGAATATATGCATTCTAAACTGAGGCTTTCAAATTAGGCAGCTTCTACTGAATTGCAAAGATTGTTTCAGCACAAATAGAGTAAAAAGTAATAGTTAGGCTATATAAAAGGTTTCATGAAAATTGACTAGAACATAATGATAGAGTTAAATTATGGTAGTGCACCATCCCAAGGCAAAAGTTAGCAATATAAAGCTACTGAGCAAGGGAATGATACAGTTTAAGGAAAACTAATTCTATTTCTGATTTGAGTAAGGGTCCAGGAAGGTAATGATTAATTATGTAACATATTCCTATTGATGAAACTGTCAACCCTAAAGCCATCTGATTTCTTCATAGAGTATCTTGGAATTTCAGTTTGTGAGCTTATAACTCAATGAGGTAGTTTCAAAAAAAAAAAATAAAGATATAAGTTGGAGTACTGACTTGCAGCAATAAACTACATTACAGATAAAGTTATCCGTGAGGAAGCAGAACTGGAAGAAACTAAATCTTCATGTCCTCAACCCTTTCTATCTTTTTTACTTATCAATGTAAAGTGTATTTCAGAAACTTGGTGACCAGTAAGGGTTATTTCAACAAAAACCATTTTTTAAATTAATTTGAAGTGAACCAGAAGTCCAATTAAGCAGAAGAACTTTCCCAGAAAAGTGGAATTGCAATATCTACAGTTTATGCTTAAGTTTGATTTATAACACAAAGAAGATGAAATAGACTAAGTTTTGCAGTCAATAGACTATGATGCCAAGTCACCAGTTCTGTGTTTTGGAAATTCATACACGCCATCAAATGCCACTTTCACGATTAATTCAAACTAAAATAAAAGGATTATCTTAAAATAGGTTTTAGGAAAGAAACAATTGGGGAATCATCTAACCTATCCTTTATACGACAGAAGATGAATTTGAAAAACAGGAGATAAGTATCATGTAGGAGATACAATATCATGCCACTGACATGTCAATTCTTGAGAACTTGGAAGAACTCACATTTTGTACTTAGACTTATGTTAGGGAGGTGACAATTTAATTTGTTCATGAAATACATTTCCCAAGAGAAATGTAGTTCACACAGGATTAAAGAAGAGTTGAGACAGTCTAAGAAGAGTGATTTTGACACTGAAAATTAAATTTTGGAAAAGATACAGAACATTGGTGTGAATAACAGAATATGCCATATGTATCATCAAGCTCTAAGTAAAAACTGACTCTAAAATTTTGATATTACGAGACAATTTTTTGAATACCTTCTTCAAAAATATTTTTTCATACAAGGCCCTCATTTTTTTTTCTTGAAGGATAGTATAAATTTCTCTGAAGATGTTACATGGAAAGAGTTCAAATGAGAAACACTGAAATTTCTAATGTTTTCTTCCTCTCAAAAGAACAGACAACTATTAACAACAAAAGAGACAGAAATTCAGACTTCTCATTTTCTATGTTCAGATTTAAGCAACCATAGTTAGACAATCTATTGTACTTTTGATTATATTTCTACATACAAAAATTAACTGGTTATTTGATAATAGCCCCAATTAGGCTAATATTGGACTATTCAAAATTCAGTTAAAATGCTGCCTCTAATATCTGATTATTAATTATAACTAACTCTAAGTCATAGAATGTAACTTATAATAAATGCCTAATTCAAAACTTTGGATATAAATTGATTCATCCTTTACAAAGGGGATAAACAGGTAAAACAGCACATTAACATGACAATAAATTTGATAGGAATGAAAATTTTTAGAAATACATGTTTTTATTTTTTCCTGCAAGAATTGGCCAGATAAAATTGAGGAGACTCAGAATATTAACTATCCTTGAAAATTTTATAAATGATATTTGAAGCCTAATCTTAGGCCAGAAGAGCTGAAGATGTACACTTTAGTTTTAGGAGAAAGAAGGTATTAAATATTGATTTCATCAACAAAAATGTGAGACAGTAGTGGCTGTAAGTTTTTCAGTTTTTGCTCATGGTGTAATGGTTTTGTTCAAGGAGTGTTTCTCTACTTAGAAGATACTTATTTTATTTTCCTTGGGGATTAAAATCCTTCTCAACAAAACCAAAAAAAAAAATCAAAAAAAAATATTTAAAATTGTGTCATATCAAATTGATGACCATATTGTTTTAATTTACTCTTTTTCTATTATAATGAAGATGAACACTTTGACGAAAAGGATTCTTAGACAACACTCATACAGAAAATATTTAAATCAATATATCATTCTAGTCTTCATAATGGTTTATTCATTCATAATAATTTAAGGAAAACATTTAACATACATCCTAATAGTCCTGCAGTACATTAAATAGATTTGTGTGGAATGGAGGCTATGGGTAGTCACTCAGCAGCATGTGTTACATTGTTGACACTAATTACTAGGACCTAAGGTGAATGTGCTCAGTAAATACTTCAAAACAGTCTACCACTACTTACAAGGACAACACATATTTTCTCTAAATTTCACATAAATGTAATAATAGAAGAAGCAAGTCAATTTTAATGTGCTATGCATTTTTATGGTAAATCTGAGGTTTCGGGTTTGAGAGGTTATTGTTGGTAACAGAGGAAGAATTGTTTTCATTGCCTCTGTCAAGTTGGGCTTTCTATATTTGAACACCTTGGGAAAATACTGAAGAATCCCTATTAAAAGGTGTTAAATCTTTCCTGAAGAATGACACAAGGAAGCAAAATATTTTATCTCCAATCGTATTCAGTATATTGGTAATTATATATTTATGTTTAATACTGAATTTGCAAATTAGGTCATTTCCTGGATTTATCACATACATATGCCCTGACAACAAATGTAAAAAGAGATTGGGTTTGTATCCAATATTACCACTGTAAAAAATTCATGTACTCAAATTCTAAAAAACTTCTAATCACCCATTACAGTAGAGTCTTTATAATTTTTCCTTAAGAAATAGCACAAATTTACGTCAACAAATAAACAAACACCTATTGAAATAGTTGAGAACCATGTAAAATATGTTTCCTACACCTCAAGGACTTTAAAGAGTCTTAACTAGAAGATAGGAAATAAGATGAGAAAGTGTTTATAACACTGTGAGAAATACAAAGTCCCTTTCTTTTTAGGATTCATGGTCTGGGTCGGGTAGACACAGCTTGGACCCATGAACCTTTAAAGAGCACAGTGAGTAAGTCTGAGTGTAAGAAACTTGGAGTGAGTGATAGATGCACAATGGGTGTGATAGGGTACTAATGCTCCAAGTTACCATGAGAGACAAATGTTATTATGTATAGGGTTATCAAAATTTTCATGACCCAATTTTAAAATAATATTTTGAGAACCCAGAGAGGAGGAGGCAAGGAAAACTGCAGAGAAGCACCACTTAGTGTGGAGAAGAGCTGGGACTGAAAATCTAAACATTGTACACTTCTTCAGTCTGCACTTTCTCATCAAATACCTGAGTTTTAGCTAATCAAAGGATTTAGGGGCCGGCGCTGTGGTGCAGGTTAATCCTCCACCTGCAGCATCATACCTGGGCGCCAGTTCAGGTCCCAGCTGCTCTACTTCCAACCCAGCTCTCTGCTATGCCCTGGGAAAGGAGTAGAAGATGGCCTAAGTCCTTGGGCCCCTGCACCCGTGAGGGAGATGGAGAAGAATCTCCTGGCTCTTGGCTTCAGATGGGCACAGCTCTGGCCATTGCAGCCACTTGGGGAGTGAGCCAGCAAATGGAAGACCTTTCTCAATCTCTGCCTCTACCTCTCTGTAACTCTGCCTTTCAAATATATACATATACATAAAATAAAATAAAATAAAATAAAATAAAATAAAGTAAGATTTAGACTGGGGTGGGCCTTTGGCTAAGAGATAACACGCACACTCAATAAGAAAATGCCTGGATTTGATTCCCAGCTCCTCTCCAGATTTCAGCTTCCAGCTGATGTGTACTCTGGGAGGAAGCAGGCATGTTTCAAGAGGTTGACCCCCATGACCCCCATGTGTGAGACTCAGAATGAGTTCCAGGTTCCTGAGCTTCAAACTGTCCAGCTCCAGCTCTTTCAGGCATTCGAGGAGTGACCCAGTGAATGGACGCACTCTTTCTCTGTGTTTCAAATAAAATCAAAGTTAAAAAAAGGCTTAGACTGACCACAGAGATGAACAATTCTCCAAACAAAATTATACAAGTGGTAAAACTAAAAGCATGTGGACAGCAGTGAAGGATAGAAAGCCACAGATGGATATCATCTTCAGTGCGTTCAGGTACTGGGTAATGTATGATGTGTGTGGAACTGGATTCATACATCTGGTCATTCATTCATTAACACTTAAACATTACTCAAATATTGATGACTCCTTTGGGGACAGGTTTAGAATTATGTCAGATTCTGCACTGCATTCAAGAAATCTGTAATTTTCCTTGGTAGTTAAGATATATACGTATATCTATCTCTATCATATACGCATCATATATATCACACATACACACATATATTTGCTATAATACAAGCACCAACATGAAAAGACAACCAGGATAACCCTATGATTTATCTTCTTACCTTATATAGAAGATCTCTAAATCATTAAATTGGTATAATATTGAAATTTATTGGCTGACAAATTATTTTTAATAAATTGTTGGAAGGCAAAAATTAGCTTCTTTAAAACAGAACTCAATTTTACTTTAATGAGCAAAGTTTATATAGCATAAGTCTATATTAACTCATAAACATTTTAATTTCATTAAGCATTATCAAAACTAAACAGAATAATTCTTTTAGATAATCATGTATCTTACTCAGCTCCTTAGCTGACTGTCCAATAGCATGCCATCAGTATTTTTCTGAAAATTAATTTTCTAATTATTTTAAAGGAAAATCTTTATTAAAAAATCATTTATTGTGGCCAGCACTGTGACGTTACTATTAAGTTAAGCCTCTGCGATGCTGGCATCCCATATGGGCTCAAGTTCACGTCCTGGCTTATCCTCTTCTGAGCCTCTTCTCTGCTATGGCCTAGGAAAGTAGTGGAAGATGGCCCAAGTTCTTGGGTCCCTGCACCCATGTGGGAGACCCAGAAGAAGCTCCTGGCCCCTAGCTTTGGATTGGCCTACCTCTGGCCATTGCAGCCATTTGGAGAGTGAACACATGGATGGAAGACCTTTCTCTCTGTCTCTCCCTATCTCTGTCTGTACCTCTGCCTCTCAAATAAATAAGCACAAGGAGAGAAAGGAAGAAAAGACAAAGAGGGAGGGATGATAGGAGGGGAGAGGAGGAAGGAGAGAGGGAGAGAGGGAAGAAGAGAGGGAAGGAGGGAAGGAGAGATAAAGAGAGAGATAGAAAGAGCAAGAGAGAGAGAGCAAGAGAGAGAGAGCGCAAGAGAGCGCTCTCCCATCCACTGTTCACTCTCCAAATGCCTGTAAGGCTCAGGATCTGACTGAACTGAAGCCAGGACTCAATAACTCCATCCAGGTCTCCCATGTGGGCGGCATGAACATAGCTCCTTGAGCCATCACCACTGCTTTCTAGGTTGTGTATTGGCAGGAATCTGGAACAAGAAACCAAAGCAGGGAATGGGGTCCCAGATACCCTGATGTGGGACGTGGGCATTCTAATCAGTGTCTTCACTGAGATGCCAAATGTCCTCCACCACACTCCCTGTTGTCTATTACTTATAATTTTATATAAGATTTCTGATGTGTTCCTTCATAGTTGTAATTTTTGATTCATAAATTCAAAATTAAGTCTTTCTCTTTCAATGAGAATTTTATATGAAAAAGTCTGTTAATGTGTTTCCAGAGAAACACCATCAAAACATTCCTATCAAAAATGGAAACATCCCGAAGTGCCATTGGATATTTAAAAATTCTGTGCCATACATTTGAGTCCTCCTCTCATTTGTTAAATCTCTACTTGTTCTATAGGGTGGCTTTCACTATCTTGCTGGTTGCTCTTCGCTAACATCAATGTGTTGAAAAATTTAACAGTTGAAGTTTTTTGGCACTCCAGACATATAAAAAGAGTTTCAGCTGTTGGTAACTTTACACTCACATCATATTTCTTGTCCTATGCCATTAAAAATGGAAGGGAAATGATGAACATTTTTACTAGTTTTCTTCTTTTCCTAATAGGCTCATAGCAGCCTAACTCAATAAAATCAGGTACTCAATAAAAATCAGGTTGGATATTAACTTATTTAAATGTACAGAAGTAAAGCCACCAATATCACTAAGTATAAACAAGCTATACTATAGACTTATTATTCTATTAAAACATTAATATATTTGTATTAGTTTATAGCTCAAATTAGAACTCAACATTTCAACTCCTATGCACACCTGCATCTAGCCTCCTACATCTTTGTTTTTTTTTTTTTAATTTTTTTTTATTTTTTGCCAGGAAGAGTTAGACAGTGAGAGAGAGAGAGAGAGAAAGGTCTTCCTTCCGTTGGTTCACTCCCGAAATGGCCACTATGGCTGGCACTGTGCCGATCTGAAGCCAGGAACCAGGTGCTTCTTCCTGGTCTCCCATGCAGGTGCAGGGACCCCAGCACTTGGGCCATCCTCCACTGCCTTCCCGTGCCACAGCAGAGAGCTGGACTGGAAGAGGAGCAACAGGGACTAGTACCCTGTGCCCCAACCAGGACCAGAACCTGGTGTGCCAGCGCCGCAGGTGGAGGATTAGCCAAGTGAGCCATGGCGCCGGCTTCATCTTGTTTCTTTACTTTTAACACAGAAAACTCTCGTAACTATTTGTTTTACTGATATTTCAAGTGAGTATCTGACAAAAATTACGACTCCTCAAATTGTTACAAGGAAATAAATGAGGAATTATTATTATTTCTCTCTAGGAAAGTGTTCACCATGCTCATTTCTGTTTCATCTTAGTTTTTCTATTTGTTAATGACTTTGAATAAATGGCTCTATTTTTTATGGTTTCATTAAGTCTAAAGCTTCGTTTCTCTTTTCTACCTGACAATGGTCTTCCACAAATAACTGTGGCCGAGGTTAAGGATTCTTCTGTAGGCAAAGGCCTTTTGCCAATTTGAAGAACCAGAGATTACTTCCATGTTCTACATCTGTTAGTAAGAAAATACACACGTGGCTCAGGTCTTCATTTTTCTCTTTCATGCTGTGCACTTACATTTTTCTATAATTAGAAAAACTTTAGCTTGAACATAATAACATCACTGTAAATTATAATCAATCCTGAACACCCTAAACAGGCATTTACTGAATTTCCCTGAAGACATTATTGTAACTGGGAATTGTTATTTAAATATTTAGTAGTAAATTTCATTTTATTTTCAATTCATTGTTTTCCTCTAAGGCTTCTAAAGAAATTACAAAGTTATAAGAAAAGAACACAGTTTCAGACAAGAAACTAGAACTCTCTTCTTGTTCGTGAAACTGATGGCACTGGTGACTGGATCAAACAACTGAATTTCCCTTGGATTCAGTTTCCCAGTCTGGAGTTCTGTGCTTTTTATATAGAATTTTCCTTTGTCTACCAACGTGCTATTGTGAAGGTTATATGAAATAAGGTTTAAAAGTTGTTACAAATAATTCATAAAAATATAAATTAGTATCATTGCAAGGAAAAAATCTATTCTACTAATTTATTTTTTTTCAGTTATCTAGTACAGACTATTGAATGTCCTTATCAAGAAAAATTTGTTGAAAAGAAGTGAACCCCGGGGCCGGCACTGTGGAGTAGCAGGTAAAGCTGCTGCCTGCAGTGCCGGCATCCCACATAGGCGCTGATTCGAGGTCTGGCTCCTCCACTTCCAATCCAGCAATCTGTTGTGGCCTGGGAAAGCAGTAGAAGATGGTGCAAGTGCTTGGGCCCCTGTACCCCTGTGGGAGATCTGGAAGAAGCTCCTGGCTCCTAGCTTCAGATTGGTGCAGCTCCAGCTGTTGTGGCCAATTAGGGAGTGAATCAGCAGATGGAAGATCCACTCCCCCCCTCTGTGTATGTGTATGTGTGTGTAACTCTGACTTTCAAATAAATAAATAAACCTTAAAAAAAAAGTGAACCCTGGAGAATTATACATTTACATGTAATGATACTTTTTAGTTTTTATACACCAGGGGATGTTGAAGCTGAATTGCTTTATTCAGTTTAAATTTCTACTAATGTTCTCTTTTTTCTCAGTGCCTGTGATTATGTCATAGTGATTTATAATACAGATAGATTATTGAATTTTGGGGAGAAAGTTTAATTTTCTTAAGTGCATACCTAACCCACACTTATCTGACTTACTGCTACCCCAAACAGCATATTGGGGAAAAGGATATTATGTGCAAGAAAGGAATCTAGACCACACTGGAAACTTGCAGTACCAAAGGTAAGCAATGGAACATGGCCCTTGACAACTTAGCAAGCCTTTGTTTAATAGCAATGGAGCTCATAGAGTTGAGAATCAGTTAGTTGCGCATCTGAGATCATAACAAATACTTACATTGATCACAAAAATAACATAAGCAAAGAAAATAACATGGATGTCATCAATTTGTCCTACTGCACTACTACCTTATTCACCATTAGACCTGTACTTGGAATATTTTTTTCATGAAAAAAGATTTCCAGTCTTCTTAAGTTTCACAGATTGATCCATAAGTTGGATGTATCAAGGGGCAACTATTCTCAGTAATAGCTTTGCTTATATAAAGTGTCAGTTATTTTGTTAGTCTTGACAACCTGATGAAGCTTGCTGGAATATCAGATTCCATGTGAGGGCTAGTATACTACAGTAGTCACAAACCACTGTTTTCACCTTACGGTGTTGACACTTGGCACAGACACAAAACAACAGATGGCACAAAGATAACAATTGTTCTCTACTCAAAAGCAATGTCACATACAGAACTCAATTATGCACAAATGGTTACAGAAACCCTTTGTGTAAGAAGTTTTATCAGCTACCTCTACATCTGTGCCTCTGTTGTTTGTATCAACAAAGCCTCTTTGGGGATTCTTTCTGAGAGAAAGCTACTTCTTTTAATTATAGCACTAGGGTGCTTTGCTCAACATTAATTTCCACATAAAATGGAGAAACAATATTTAAGGCTGACAACTTGAGAATTTGTCAACACTGATCCCAAAATATCCCTGAAAATATTTATGTGAGAAATTTTTTCCAATTCTCATTTACAGGCTGATTAAATTCATGATTAATTTTGCTGGAATTCAGTCTTAAAAAGGCTATTAAATAACTTTTCAAAAGACAAACTTCTTAAAAGCAATTACGGAATGAAGCTAGAAATTAAAACTTAAGAATTTCTTGAAAATATGCAAACACATCAACACTAAACAACATGTTTTGAAATGAACAGTAAATATAAGAAATCAAAAGGAAAGTAAAAAAATTCCTGGAAACAAATGAAGATGATTATATAACATATCAAATCTTATGGGATACAGTAAAAGTAATGCAAAGAAGGAGATTTATAGCATTTAGTGCCTACGTCAAGAAGTTGGAAGCATCAAATAACTGAGCTATCAATGCATCTCAAAGGCCTAGAAAAACAACAACAAACCAAATCAAAATTTAGTAGGAGTAAAGAAATAATTAAAATTAGAGAATAAACGAAATTGAAAATAAGAAACAAAAAAAAATACAATACAAAAGATCAGTGAAATGAAGAACTTGTTTTGACAAAATAAAAAGAATCAATATACCATTGACCTAACCTCCCCCCCAAAAAAGAGAAAACTCAGTAAAATAAGAGACGTAAAAGGAGATGTAATGACAGATACCACAGAAATAAATGAACGATTGGGAATTAACTACAAATAGCTATATACCAACAAATTGGAAAATCTAGAAGAAATGGATAGATTCCTGGACACAGGCAATCTACCTAAATTGAGTCATGAAGATATATAATACCTAAACAGACCAATAATCAAGATGGAGATTGAATCAGTAATAAAGCCCACGGCAACTAAGAAAAGCCCAAGACTGGATGGCTTCACTGATGAATTCTACCAGCCATTTAAAGAAGACCTCATTCCAAGTCTTATTCAAAACAATTGAAAGGGAGAGAATCCTCCTAAACTACTTCTATGAGGCCAGTATCACCTTAATTCCAAACCAGAAAAGATACAACAAAGAGAGCTATGGATTAATATCACTGATGAATATAGATGCAAAAATCTCCAACAAAATAATAGCTAATTGAATCCAACAACACATCAGAGAGATCATTCAAGCAGACCAAGTGGCATTTATCCCTGTTATGCAGGGCTGGTTCAACATACACAAGTCAATGTAATGCATTACATTAACAAATTGAAGGATAAAAATCATATGATTCTCTCATTAGATGCAGAGAAAGCATTTGATAAAATATGACATCCTTTTTTTTTAAGATGTATTTTATTTATTTGAAAGAGTAAGAGAGGTAGAGACAGAGAGAAAAGTCTTCCATCTGCTGGTTCACTTCCCAATTGACTGCAGTGGCCAGAGCTGCACTGATCCAAAGCCAGGAGCCAAGAGCTTCTTCCTGGTCTCCCATGTGGGTACAGGAGTCCAAGGACTTGAGCCATCTTCTACTGTTTTCCAAGGCCATAGCAGAGAGCTGGATGGGAAGTAGAGCAGCCAGGTCTTAAATTGGCACCCATATGGGATTCTGGCGCTTCAGGCCAGGGCATTAACCCACTGAACTAAAGTGCTGGCCTCAGTATGACATCTTTTAATGATAAAAACATTAAGCAAATTGGCTATAGATGTAACATTCCTCAACACAAGGCAATTTATGACAAATTTATGGCCAGAGTCCTATTGAATGAGGAAAAGTTGGAAACATTCCCACTAAGATCCAAGACCAGACAAGGATGCTCACTCTCAACATTGATATTCAATAGGGTCATGGAAGTTTCAGCCAGAGTTATAGGCAAGTTTGAAGATGACAAGATTCTATATATATAGAGGAACCAAAAGACTTCACTAAGAGGCTACTGAAACTCAAAAGAGAGTTTGATAAAGTTGCATGATATAAAATCAACAAAATAAACAACTTTTGTAAACTCAGAGAGTGCCATGGCTGAGAAAGAACTTGTAGGATCAGTTCCTTAGAATAAATTCAATCAAGGAGTTAAAAGATTTGTTCAATGAAAATTATACAATATTAAAGAAACAGAAGACACAAAAACATGAAAAAATCTTCCATGTTTATGGATTAGAACTAGTATCATCAAAATGCCCATACTACCAAAAGCAGTTTACAGATTCAATGGAATCCCAATCAAAACAACAACATCCTTCCCAGATCTAGAAAAAAAAATGATGCTAAAATTCATATGGGGACACAAGAGGTCCATGAATATCTAAAGCAATCTTAAACAATGAAAACAAAGCTTTAGGCACCACAATACAAGATTTCAAGACATACTACATGGCAGTTGTTTTCAAAACAGCCTGGTATATGCACAAAAATAGACATGCAGACCTATGGGACAGAATAGAAACTACAGAAATCAATCCACAAATCTACAATCAACTACTCATTGACTCAATTCCTGGAGAAAGGACAGTCCCTTCAAAAAATGGTGCTGGGAAAATTGGATATGTGCATGCAGATGTACGTTACACCTCAACTCCAAATGGATTAAGGATATAAATCTACAACCTGGTGACATCAAATTTTGGTAGGATAACACAGGAGAAACTCTGCAAGACATTGGCCTAAGCAAAGACTTTTTGGAAAAGAACTCAGACGCATAGGTAGTCAAAGCCAAAATATACAAATTGGATTACATCAAGCTGAGAAGCTTCTGCACTGCTAAAGAAACACCCAGCACACCGGGTTCTAGTCCCGGTTGCTCCTCTTCCAGTCCAGCTCTCTGCTGTGGCCTGGAAAGGCAGTAGAGGATGACCCAAGTGCTTGGGCCCTGCACCCGCATGGGAGACCAGGAAGAGGCACCAGGCTCCTGGCTTCGGATCGGCGCAGCTCCGGCCATTGCAGCCATTTGAGGGGTGAACCATCGGATGGAAGACATTTCTCTGTCTCTCTCTCTCACTGATTGTAATTCTACCTGTCAAGTAAATAAATTAAAAATCTTAAAAAAAAAAAAAAGAAACACTTAGCAAAGTGAAAAGGTGAAGAGGCGACTGACACAATGGGAGAAAATATTTGCAAACTATTCAACTGGTAAAGGATTAAATACCCAGAATCTATAGAGAGCTCAAGAAACTCAACAACAGCAACAAAAAGCATCCAGTTGGAAATGGCAATGGACTTGAACTGGGATTTTTCAAAGGAAATACAAATGGCCGACAGACACTTGAAAAAATGCTCAGGATCACTGGTCATCAGGCAAATGGAAATCAAATCACAATGAGGTTTCACCTCTCACCAGTTCGAATGGCTCTCATACATAAATCAACAAACAAATGATGGCAAGGATGTCTGGAAAAAGGTATCCTAATCCACTGTTGGTGGGAATGTAAACTGGTGCAGCATTGTGGAAGACTGTACAGAGATATCTCAGAAATCTGAAAATAGATCTAGCATATGACTCAGCCATCCCACTCCTGGGAATTTATCCAAAGGAAATGAAATCAGCATATTAAAGAGTTATCTGTACCCTCATGTTTCTAACAGCTCAACTCACAGTAGCCAAGATATGGAATCCACCCATATGCCCATCAACTGATGACTAAATAAAGAAATTATGATATAGGTATAGTATGGAATACTACTCAGCCATAAAAACTAATGAGATCCTTTGTTTTGCAACAAAATGGATGCAACTGGAAAAAACCATACTTAGTAAAATAAGCCAGTCCCAAAAAGACAGATACGGTATGTTTTCTCTGATCTTTGGTAGCTAGTAGAGTACCAAACAAAAATGTAATATGTTTTGAGATTAATCATTTATAGCCCTCATTTCTGCTGTTGAGTAACAGTGTTTTTCTTCTTCCTATTCACTGAGTCCTTTATTTAGTGTAGGGTTAATCTTATGAGTATAAAATAAACTGAAAGTATAGATAATTGTAAAAATTAAAGGAAAAATAAGAAATGAAGGAGGAGTGAAGGTAGGATCACAGGCCAGAGGGAAGGTAGGATGGGAAGTAACGCCAGGCTCCTAAATCTGCATATATGAAATACATGAAATTTGTTCACCTTAGGGAAAAAAGCAGAGTGAAAAAAGAAGAAATCAAAAGTGCAGCAGAAATTACCTACTCAAAAGACACAAGTAGGTGTTAGGTGTTTAGCATGCTGCCCTAGCTATCCTATAGACACACTGGTAATTTTTTCCCCAAAAGTATCACCAATAAGCTATATTTAATTGCTAAGGACTGATTCAGTTATGGAAATCAGTATAAATAAGTAACTTACTCTGTACTTCTTAGCATAAGCTGCCAAGTGTGTCAGATTTTCTCTTAGAAATTGCTTAGAAACTTTGATTAAAAGTATTAATTTTTAGGACCATTCTTCATGGACCTTATGATGTTCAAAGACAGCTATTGACATTTGCTCAAAGTGGCCCTAATTTGATTTCCAACTATCATAATGACACACTTACTCTGTTCCACTGGTGTATGTATATATGTATGCATGTGTGGTGTGTGTGTATGTATATGTGAGTCTAACTACCTGACACATAATTTGTATATACATCAACTTTTTTAAGAAATGTATTAAGACAGAACTTACTTTCAAATGAAAGTTCTCTATAGAATATGAAATAAGTATTAATGTATACCAGGTAGCTCTTTGGGAAAAGGCTGGTCAAATAAACAAGACTGGGTTTTTTTCATTACTGGTTTGTTAGTTGATGTGATAGTTGAGTGCCCTTGATTATTAGTGAGTAAATATGACAAAATATTGTTTGTGATCTTCCCTAACATGATGTAACAAAGAGTTTGATACAAAAAAGTCTAAGGTAATAAACATCATTTTCTGCTCTTTATTTGCAATATCTACAACAATTTCTCCTTGACCAGAGCCTGGATACTTGGGCAGATGCTCTCTACTCTGTGCCGGTGGACATAAAGAGGCCTATATGTTGAGTTTTCCTGATTATGGACAAAACAACATGGCAGTTGCTGTACTGACACACCGAGGTAGAGTTTTCTTGGTGATCTGAAAAGAAAATTGCTTTAAAGAGCAACACTGGTGTATTTGACAGTTGTTTAAGCCTAAGACTCACAAAAATGTTGAAAGAACCATCCCCCTAATAACCCACAAACATGAAATGACTGACGCTGACATTTAATAAGTTGCTACTGTGTGTTAGACAACTGACCCTGGATTGAGTAAAGTGAAAATGCAGTAACAACATTCTGGCCTCAAAAATGTAGCAAAATAATAACACCGCAGGGTATCCTTACTGTGATCAACTGCAATGCCCAGGGACGTAGAGGCAGGATGTATGCCAAAGGCTGTTGGGACTGAATAATCTGAGGGATATGTATGTATATAAGTTATAATTTTCCATTGATATTTACTACAATTATTTGCAATTGATTTTTTTATGTGGTGGTAAAAGGAAACATTTTTGAGATTAATATTGTTAAAGTAATATGCTAAATATTAAAAAATAGTAATAGAGAATGGAGAACGTCATGTAGAAGGAACAAAGAGGAGACCAGCATATATAGAAATCTGGAATACTTAGCTCTGGTGTTGTCTGAGATCTCAGGATAAGTCATGGAGCTAGAGATAAATGAAAGACGATGCCTGAGACACAGGTATCTCCGTCAAAAGAACAAATCACACCAAATAACCCACCCACTGGATTTCTTGGAGAGTCTCACAACATTCCAAACCACTCTTTGGAAAAACATTACTCAATACACTCCACTGCCTTTTAGAGATAAGTAAAATATTGTCAATTCAGTGCTACAGTTACCAAGAAGGGAATCATCAAGAATTCAAAACATAAAACTGAGTGAGCTGTGATAATTATTAATAAGCACTAATAATAGTTGTCTAAAATTATTTTGAAAGAAAAACTAAAAGATTACAAATAATTATTGTAAGATGAACTGGCATCAAAGGGTTATCAAGCATTTAAAGAATGCAAGTTGAGAATCCCAACCTCAAATCAATGAACTCATTCATTTGAATACTTGGAGATTGTCTTTTTCACTACTTTTTCTAAATACCCCATGTTTGCTTCATTTTCTTCTTCTAACTATAATCATAAAAAAGAGGATAGGAATAAATATAGAGCAGAACAAATTTCAAAGCTCACTCCCAGGGAGCCATTCTGCTATTTTATCTGCTCCTCACATCCTCCTCATTTCTATCAACCTGCACCCCTCCATCTACCCACCACTACCCATCCTACTCTGACTTTTTTATTGAATTACAAGAATCCTGGTCCTACCCTCTGGGTCTCATTAACATTCAGTTATTGTTTGTAACTATTGCCTATATTCCCACTAAACCAGAGCCTTTTTGCTTTTTACTTGTTTTTTACTTGTTAAACTCCTTGTTCGGTGAAGTGTTAATTCTTTTTACTGTAATGTAAACTTAAAATATATTATCTCAAGAACGAAAAAAAGAAGGAGGGAGGGAGGGAGGGAAGGAAGGAAGGGAGGAAAAGAAAAGGAAAGGGGAGGGAGAGGGAAGGAAGATGGGAGGAAAAAGGATATTATATTCCTTGAATCGTATCCATGAGCCCATGAACTATACTGAGTCTGTTAAAAACTGAAATTTAAAAACTAAAAAAGAATGTGCTGAAAAAGAGGGGTTGATGGGGAAAAAATTAAAATAACAATAACATAGTATGACTACACAACTCAGCTACTGCCAGAAAAATCTAGTTTGAGCTTATGCAACTTAATGAAAGCAGAAGCACCAGGGAAGTAAGGGTTAAATTCTGACAAGTTGCCTGACAGCAAGCCACAGTTGCTGGGTGTGGTGACCACAGTATTCCAGTCATCAGAAGATCCACAGCAGCACTGTGACTCCAGGGTGGGCACATTATGGTCAGGAAGAAGCCAAAGAATGGTCAGGAGGCTCTCTGAGATAACAAAATACAATGGGGCAGGCATCGTATGTGACGGTATTGATGTCATAAGTGAGCTGGAGATAGAGATGGGTGGAACAGAGTTTTAAGAAATCTCAGCAAGGTGTGATTTACCTCTTTCTTTTCAGACTGAGTTGAAAGTCATGCTCCTTGGTGGCTCTGCCAATGGGAACGAGAACTGCTTCAAGAGAGCGATTTTCAACTGTTTCTCCAGAATGTCACTTGGTATTAGTCCCATATACAGTACAAGCTTGTGTTCTTGAAATAGGAGCAAGGATTATAAACACCTACATGCTACATGCAATTACTGAACCGCTAGAGTGAATTATATTCACTGTTTTAAATAAAACACATTCAAGGGGCCGGGCGTTGTGGCACAGTGGGTAAAGCCAATGTCTGTGATGTCAGCATCCCAACTGGGCACCGGAAGGCACCCCGGCTGCTTCTCTTGGATCCAGCTCCATGCTTCTGTGCCTGGGAGAGCAGTGGAGGATGACCCACGTCCTTGGGCCCCGGCACCAATATGGGAGACCCAAAGCAAGCTGCTAGTTCCTGACTTGGCCTGTCCAGTACTGGCCATGTGGCCATCTTGGGAGTGAACCAGTGGATGGAAATTCTCTGTCTCTCCCTCTCTCTTGGACTGTAACTCTGAATTTCAAAATAAATAAATAGTATTCCCTGATCTGGGGTAACTAATAGAATACCTCAATATAATGTATTGGAGTGAAATGGACATTTTGAGATTCAATGATTGTTTATTGCTCTTATGTCTACTGTTGAGGAACAATGTTTTTTCCTTCATATTGTTTGCTGCTTTATTTAGTGTAGGGTTAATCTTATGAGTATAAAGTAAACTGAAAGTATATCTTTGTAAAAATTAAGAGTGGGAATAGGACAGGGAGGAGGGGTTGGAGTGTGACAGGAGGGAGGAAAGGGCGGGAAGTATCACTATGTTCCTAAATCTGTATATATGAAACATGTGTATACCTTAAATAAAAATTTTAAAAAGTTACATGCCAAAAATAAAATAAATAAAATTTTTGAAGAATGTATCCAAGGAATAATCCCAAATTTGTGCTGACCTATTTAATTTTATACTTAAGAAACAATCCCAAGTCACAGATACTAATTTTAATTATTCTAATATAATTATTCATCAATGTACCTGTAATTCGCAGCCCACTTTGCACTTTTGAGTCAATCCATATAACTCTCTGAGTCCCAATGTCATTAAAATCTCTACTTTCTGTGTCTAAATATATTGTCCTAATTTCCTAATTCTATTACCAGCTCTTACGGCTTCTTACATGTCTAGGAATTAAGAATGCTTGCAGAAGAGTGAAAGGAAAATGGAACTTCCCCAAAAATATGACAGGATAGTTGTAGTGAATTAAAACTACACTTGTGAGGGCGATACAGAAGACATTCCTGAGGAAGGTGATTTCTTTTTAGATTATGAGCTTTGGAAAATAAAAATGCAGGGTAGAAAGCTCATTTTTTAAAATATTGGCAAGTGACAATATGTGACTAATCTATCTTTTTCACTGTGGCTAGAATTACATAATGCTAGTACAATGGCAGGGGAGATGAAATGAAACATCAGCTTGTATCTTCTGTGGGCAAAGGTTTCTCAAACCACATTCAGTTAACTCCCAAGTAACCATGCCAATTGGAGAGGAAAAGATACAGATGATATGAAATAACAGATTGCTTCTACTTCCAAAATAACTTTCAATTATACTGCATTTTATGAGACAGAATTACATACAGGCCCACATGTTCTATCATTATGAGACACACACCAAGTGGTGGAGGAAAGAGGTGGCAGAGGCCACCAAGAAGATCCTGAGTATTTCACAAAATTACAGACCTCTCAGATCTTCAGAAACACTACAGGTCAACAGTCCAACAGCCCACTTCAATCAAATGAAATTCATGCTACTACTTTCCCACCATTGATCTGTATAATAAAACCAAAAATGCACCTCCAAATTTCATGTATATAAAAAATGCTTTTTCTTATGTAGGACAGCTGCTATAAAGATCATTCCTCTATATAATATAGTGTCACTATATTAGTATTCCTAGGTTCAAATCTAGACTTTCTAATTTGCTAGATTGGTAGCCTTGAAATACGTAAAATATATTTCCCTTAGCCTTTAATTTCTACATTTCTAAAATTAGGATTACAACAGTGCTTAATTCATACCTTTGTTTTGAAAATTAAATGAGATAATATGTACTAAGTTTTTAATGTAGCCCCTTATTCCTTCAGGTGTCATAGAAGTTTTATAGAGCATGAGTCCTTAGAAATTAGCTTATTAGAATATACATAACATGAGAGGAAGAATTTTTCAAATTTTTAGCTATGATAATTTAAGTACCCATTAATCTCTTGAATCAATTATCAGACATAAAAAATTCATAGTAAAACTTTTAAGATGTTATATATTCTGGCGGGTGCCACGGCTCACTAGGCTAATCCTCTGCCTTGCGGCGCTGGCACACCGGGTTCTAGTCCCAGTCGGGGCGCCGGATTCTGTCCCAGTTGCCCCTCTTCCAGGCCAGCTCTCTGCTGTGGCCAGGGAGTGCAATGGAGGATGGCCCAAGTCCTTGGGCCCTGCACCCCATGGGAGACCAGGATAAGTACCTGGCTCCTGCCTTTGGATCAGCGCGGTGCGCCGGCCGCAGCATGCCGGCCCGGCGGCCATTGGAGGGTGAACCAACGGCAAAGGAAGACCTTTCTCTCTGTCTCTCTCTCTCACTGTCCACTCTGCCTGTAAAAAAAAAAAAAAAAAAAAAAAAAAAAAAAAAAAAAAAAAGAAAAGACGTTATATAGTCTAATCTCTTGAAAATAGGATTTCATTTTCCAATTAAATATGGTGCAGAGTACTGTAAAAAGGTACAAATAAGAAAGCTATTGATATGTGTGAATAGAAATTTTCCAAAAATGTCAACTACTCCTTTTAGTTTTTAGATTCTCCTAATGTCCATGGTTGAATGTGTACACACATTGGAAAAAGTTGGCTTTGAAATGATATGTCATGAAAAAAATGCAAAATTGAGGATTAAGAATAACTTCCAGAAAGGGTATTCGTATTCAATACAGATAAACAACAAAACACAAATTTAAAATATTAAATTTCACTTTGTTACATGAAATAGTAATCTAATTAAGTACAAAATAAGTTATAAATATCAAATACGAAGTTATTGTCTTCATATACAGAATAGGTAAAACACACAAGCACACTAACACACAGCCAGAAAATGAGACTGCTTCCATAAAGTAATGGGATTAGGACTGCCAATATCACAGAACACACTCTGAGTTAAGCTTTCTTCTCAGCGATTTTTTTTCTAGTTACCATCTGGTCATTCAATATGAAATAAGTAGTATTACTATATTTAACTTGTCTTATTGGGGTCAAATAGCCAGCCATTTTTCATCCTTATGAATGTATTTCCTATTCTCTCCTTTCATATTTCTACTTAATGTTCTGTGGAAATGCCACCACTTCAAGAGGAACTTTAGGATTCAGAATATTAATAGGTAAAACATCTGCAGCTTCAGAAAGGTCATCTCCTGGGGATTATTTAAATACTTCATGAAATATAAAGATCTCACAGTTTTCCGAAAGAAAAGAAATAGTATACCCATCTTGGTACTTAGAAAACAAATTTTGTGAAGTACTGAATAACCCATTGTATTTATCAGAGACCACTTGTCCAACAGCATTGTCAATTGTCATTTAATAATTTAGCTTAAAAGTCTCCAATACCGATAGGGGACTAATCAGGAAGATAGAATTAGGCTGATGAACTGGAGGCCACACCTCCTATCCCCCAGGTGATCTCATCTGTATCCACCCACCTGTCAATCAGACCATGTAACCACTCCCCTTTTGGAAGAGAGTAGGAGGCTGGAACACACTGAGTCGGCCCCCCATTTTGCCACAGGCTGCTGGTCTCACGCCTGCACACCCTCTCTTGCTTGCAGTCCATGGCCTGCTTCTTGGAAAAGACAGGCATGGAACTCCCCATTTTCTTTTTCTCCCACTTTCCCTTAATAAAGCCCTCACATTCCTGTGATTTCTCTCACTTTCCAAATAAATCCAGAACTTTACCATGTTGTCAGTCTTGTTTGGGCCAGTGCTTAGAATTCTTTTTTTTTTTTTTTTTTTTTTTTTTAATTTTTGACAGGCAGAGTGGACAGTGAGAGAGAGAGAGACAGAGAGAAAGGTCTTCCGTTGCCGTTGGTTCACCCTCCAATGGCCGCCGCTGCAGCCGGCGCACCGCGCTGATCCGATGGCAGGAGCCAGGATCCAGGTGCTTTTCCTGGTCTCCCATGGGGTGCAGGGCCCAAGCACCTGGGCCATCCTCCACTGCACTCCCTGGCCATAGCAGAGAGCTGGCCTGGAAGAGGGCAACCGGGACAGAATCCGGCGCCCCGACCGGGTCTAGAACCCGGTGTGCCGGCGCCGCAAGGTGGAGGATTAGCCTATAGAATTCTTAGCTAACTAAACAGCAAGAATCCAAAATTTTGGCTTAAGCAATCCCATAACAATACCACATTTCCTTTTTTCCCGTTTATGTCCTAAGATTCAAAGCAGAAAAATTTATTCATCTATAACTTTCATGTTTACAGTACTTGACAATTTTATATTCTCTATATTGTACATATAAATTTTTTGAAAAAAATAATGTCTGTGAGAATATTCAGAAACATAACTTACGCTGTTATTTTTTCCCCTCTCAGACTGAGAAATTCTTACAAAAATGTGAAATTCCTTCAACCAATGAGACTAAAAGAGAAATAATTTCTGTTATGCATACAAGAAGAATAAAATAGTTAATGCCACCATGTTTCATAATAAACAAAATCAAAAGTAAACCTTCAAATATCTATGTCCATTAATCACAATGGAATTGTGCTAGGTCTCTATTTGTCATCACAGAATTCAGTACCAGATTTTCTTGGATCCCACTTAAAGGTTATACAGAAAAAAAGCCTTGTTTGTGGGTCAGATTTTTGCCACATTCTCAGAAAAATGTATAGTTGTGTGATGTCAACAGCAGGAGAATAATTGTTTCCAACTCATGATTTGGTGAGAAAAGCTAGCTCTGAATATAATCTTGCTTTCAAAAGAGCAAAACCAACAGATGCTATCAACAGCTCTCTATAATTCATTACAATAAAACTGCTTCCAGTGACATCACTTAAAGAATTCCCACACAGCTCAAATCGTTGATGTGAGAGCCTCCATTAAAGAAGAAAAATGAGAATAATATCCATGATACATATAATTTGGAATTTCTAATATGTAAATAAAAGTTATTAAAATGTCCACTTGAAATTAAATCTGTAATCCTATTAAAAAATTAAAATGTAGATAAAAATCCACCAAAATTACCAAACATTCAAGGTTATTTCATGGTTAAGTGATCGGCAAAGAATTTCAAGCAAAATTTTTAGACTATTTTCTTATTTTCATAAAGGAACAATTTCTTAAAGCTCATTGTTGATTATAACAAAATGTTACAGAAAAATCCACTAGTAATTCATATATGTAGCAGCCACTAGTACCAATCATTTATACTTAAATTTATGCTACAGGACAGTGTAGTAATTTTTACTTGAATAGTATTTTTTCCATCTTAAAGAGAGCATTTTGTCATACCACTCTAATCATTTATTAGTACATTTTTCCAAGTAGTCTGAGTTCTCCAGCAGTCATATACTTATTTGTAACATTGCTAAAAGCTCCCATGTAATGAGCATAGATATGTAAATTGTTTCACTTTGATATGTGGAGAAATTAAATTTGGGGCTCAGCCCTAGAAAATGAATTGTGAGACCAAAACAGGTTTCGTGACTGTCCTGATGATTCGCGGGACATGAGTGAAGTTGATTAATGGCTCAGCAATGTGCCTTGACTAAACCTCATCATTTACATGTCACTTAATACTGACGAGGGGAAGTAACTGGTGTGAAAACCTTTTCTACCCAGTGTACTGAAATTTTTCCCCAATAACAGTTAATTATTCAATCTTAAGCATTGTCTCTTGTTTGTGAATACTTAAAACTATTTTTCTTCTCATTCACTAGGAATGTATTTTCTGCTATAGAGATGATAGCAGCTTATTAGGAATAGATAAGGGTGTTCTATTACTCTAGAATAATGATGATACATGCCCATAATAAAATAGCATTGTTTATTAAGCATATTTGATACCTGTTATCCGTAAATGGATAGAACTATTTTAAAATGCCCAGAAACCATTTATCTCTCCTGTCAACATTTTACTTCCATAGGTCCCTGCATTACTTGATTCTCCATGGTTAATACTGAACAATTAATTCTAACTCCTGTATCTTAAAATAACTGATGACAATTTTTTCATTTGATCATTGTTCATAGCCCTTGCTTTTTTTTCCCTGGGGGACTTTGGACTTTTTATTTTTTATTTGTTGAACTCTTTATTTAGTAAATCCTGCAAGCCTTTGTCTATAATGTAAATTAAAAATACTTTACCTCAAGAAATTTAAAAATCATTTTCCTGTGGAAAAAAACGTGACAAATAATACCTATGAATATGGCACTGATAGCACATTTTTTCAATTCTGTTCGTATATTATAGGGACATGTTGACTATCTTTCTATATAAATAATATAAGCTCTTCACCTTTATACTTTAAAATACTGTGCAATAAACAATTTGGTCTTTCCCAAAGAGAAGTGTTGCCTTTGTTGTCAGCTTCTAGGGGGTAATCTAAGCTGCACCTGATAGAAGTGTCTTCCTTCAAGGAGGGAGCTGGCCACATCAGTAGTCTGAGGTTGAGGTGCAGAAATGTCACAAAGACAAACTGTGTGATTTTTTGGTGATAGCTGTCAAACAGAAATACTAACCATGTGATGTATGGTGAGGACTTTCCATCACACCATATTAGTTGGCCAGGAAACTTCATTCCATGATATGAGCAATCCATCAACCATGCCCACACAATGAAGATCCATTAAAGTCTCTAAACATGGAATCAGGGATTAATTTGTCTGGTTGGCAACACTCTGTAAGGTTGTCACAAATCAATGCTGGAAAGGAAATATATCCTGATTCCATGGAGAAGACAATGGAAGTTTCACACTTAGAACCATTTCAAAATCTATGCTGTGTTTCTCTGTTAGCTGGTTTTAATCTGTATCTCATCCCTGCAATAGTTGTAACTTTAAATATGTTAGCTTTCTATGAGTTCTGTAGGTTGCTCTAATAAACTATGAAACCCAAAAGTGGTTCTAGATACTACCTGAGTAAAATCTTGCAGCTGGTGTGAGAAGGGAGTACTATCTGTGAAAGACTGTGCCCTTGAACTATGCAACGAGGCTACACCCGAAGCAGAAGAGCTTAGATAACATATTAACTAAGAGGCAGACAGGCACACACAGACACACATTCAAATATGTGAATACAGAAACTCAGTCCAACCAAAAATTAACATCTCATTCCAAACTACAGACTAACAAGTATAGTTTAATAGCTTACTGTTACTGCCAAGTGTGCCTCTGCTCCTGCCTCTTGGATTCTAATAGAAAATTCAAGTATTCAGGCAAAACACCATTAAATATAAGAGCAAAATACCCTTAAATATAAGCCCTCTCGATTTGAAAGTATAACATTAATTTTAAATTTTGATGAAAAGAAAATAACCACATGGGATATTGGCGCCAATCCGAAGCCAGGAGCCAGGTGCTTCTCCTGGTCTCCCATGCAGGTGCAGGGCCCAAGCACTTGGCCCATCCTCCACTGCCTTCCTGGGCCACAGCAGAGAGCTGCACTGGAAGAGGAGCAACCAGGACAGAATCCAGCACCCCAACCAGGACTAGAACCCTGGGGTGCTGGCGCCGCAGGCGGAGGATTAGCCTAGTGAGCCATGGTGCCGGCCTATTTTTTTCATTTTTAAGAGAGAAAATGTAGTTCCTTTAATCAGTTTTCTTGAGATGTCATCTTCAGGCTTGGCCTCATTACTGTATTATTCTTGTGAGTACATTCACATTGGTCAGTACCAGTATTAAAGTGAAGTGTTTGGAATTCCTAATTTCAAATTTAGCATGCTTAGTACAGAGCAAAATCATACTTCTCAAATTTTATGAGTAAAACGGCATTTCTCAGATCAAAGGGAGATGGTAGATCATTATATGGTGATGAATATTTTATGTAAAGGATTTAGGGCAGCAAAAGGAAGATTAAAATAAAACAAAACAACATCACTGGGGCCGGCACTGTGGCGTAGCAGGTAAAGCCACTGCCTGCAGTGCCAGCATCCCATATGTGTACCGGTCAGGTCCTGGCTACTCCACTTCCGATCCAGCTCTATGCTATGGCCTGGGAAAACAGTAGAAATGGCCCAAGTGCTAGGCTCTTGCACCCATGTGGGAGACCTGAAAGAAGCTCCTGGCTCCTGGCTTCGGATTGGTCCAGATCAGGCCATTGTTGCAATTTGGGAAATGAACCAGAGGATGCAAGACCTCTCTCTCTCTCTCTCTCTCTCTGCCTCTGCCTCTCTGTAACTCTGCCTTTCAAGTAAATGAGTTTTTTTTTTTTAATCATTTCTATATGCTTTGCTTCTGTTTTATTCTATTACAACTTATTCTATTACAGCAGCTATCAAATCAGTGGCGATGATAACCAACTTGCTGATATTTTGATGCCCAGATACTAATCCAAGCAATCTTTAATTGTTATATTGGGCAGGATTCTGAGTTTCTGTATTTTTAGCAAGCTCTCTAGATAGCTCTGTTAAATACAAAAGTTAAATAAGTGTTGCACAAATTATAATTTTCTTGAAGGGCTGGCATTTTTTTGTTGCAGGTAAAGCTACTGCCTGTGGTACAGGCATCCCATATAGGTGCTGGTTGGGGTCCCAGCTGCTCTACTTCTGATCCAGCTCCCTGCTAATGGCCTGGGACAAGCAGTGGAAGATGACCTAAGTGACTGGGTCCCTGGCATCCAAGTGGGAGTTCAAGAAGATGCTGCTGGCTCTTGTCTTCAGCCTGGCCCAGCTCCAGCCATTGCAGCCATTTGGGGAGTGAACCAGCAGACGGAAGATCTCTCTGTCTCTCCCACTCTGACTTTCAAACAAATAAGTAAATCATTGGAAAAAAATAATAAAATTTTCTTGAGTATTAGAAGTAGCAAACTGCTTTACTTTAAATAAATGTGGAGTGTATATTTTAGAAAATAATTTTTAACATTTAATCATTTAATTGTGATTTTAAAATTAATTTTGATTTTTTTGTGAGGTAATATATTTATTTCCATTACAGCTACTTTTTTTTTACCAGTATATTTTGTTGAATTCATTATGAAAAACTAACTCTTCCCACCTATTAAAATTTTAATGCTTTAGTTGATGATATTTAGGTCAGCTTTTTAGGAGAAACTTTTTCAACTTAATATTGTGAATGTGAAAATTCAGCTCTTTATACTTTTAAAATAACAAAGAGATTAGTATAAGAAAACGTTTAATATAAAACTACCCTTATTCATGTGACAATAAAATTTAGAATTTGAGCTAGTTTCTTAAATTCTGCATATAAATAATATACTTCTTAGAAAACAGAAGTATTTTATTTAGCTGCCTGGGAAAAAAACTGAGATGTCACTTCATTTGTAACATTAGGAAGAAAAAGACCTGGGGCTGTCATTTGGCCTGGTGGTTAAGAAGTCAATTAACATGTCAATGTCCTATATCAAAGTGCCTAGGTTTGATTCCCAGCGCTGACTTCCAATTCCTACTTCTCACCAACACCAGCCTCTGGGAGGCAATAGGTGACAGCCTCACTCACATAAGTGACTTGGAATGAGTTCCTGGCTCCTAGCTCTGGCTATGACCCAGGCCTGCCTGTTGCAGGCATTTGGGGACAAACCAGTGGATGGGAACTCTTTCTGTCTCTCTGTCTACCTCTCTGTCTCTATGTTTCTGTCTTTCAAATAAAAAAAAAAAAAAAAAAACAAAACAAATCAATCTATCAATCTACATCATTTAACTTCACTTCTAATCTAGTGGCCAGTATCTTAATCAAAGATGTCATTGATCATAGAGGTTTGAAAATAGTATGAATCTATTAGTATTTTTGGTGAAGTTTTTAGGCAGGCTCCTCGGAGTGATGAGCTAGTAACATAGTTGACATATGTTATTGCAAAAATTTCTCATCGCCTTAAGTTGTCAACTACTTTCAAAGAGCACCACAGTCCTGTTCAGGGACGGAAACACTGCTTTAAAATCTTGGTGGACTCAAGAATCTTCACAATCCAATTGCAAAAGGAAGCCAGTAAAGTTACACAGTAAACAACAGGTGTCTAAGGGCTCCAGTGAGCCCCCACAACTGGAACCTACAGAGATTCTTTCCTGCGGGAATGAGGATATTTAATAGTAGATGTGAAATCTAAGAAAGTTCTGATAATGCAGTAGCCAGTGACTACTCATGGTTCCATGAGCCCTTTGACAAATTGATGCCAGGTTCAGGCGTAAAACAATTCAACAGCCTGAGCCTTCCACACTGTACCCTGTACCATATCTTAGCTGCTTTCTTGTTAAATATATATATTTAACATGCTTAGTACATATATAGATATGTTTTATATATATGTGTGTGTGTTATATATTTGAAAGGCAGAGAGGGAGAGATCTACTGAAGATCATCAGAATAAATTAAGAATAAAGAGAAATGGATGGCAGATATGAAAAGAGTTATTTTACAAGAACCCTCAAGAAGAAAAGGTGAATGAAGTAAAATATCATGAAGCTTTGACAACAATTCTCCTGCCTACAAGGGTAAGAAAATAAAGCCACTTGTATGAAGAGCAGAGCTCATGAGCTATCTAGAATAACCAAGGGTTATGCAAACTTATGTGTGAGCGAAAGGTTTGGAAATACATTTTCTGGGTAAGTTTAATAAAGCTGGGTAGGCTAAATAAAGGTTACATAAATTTTGTTTGAGCTTAACACTCTAAGATGAAACTTTTCTATATTTCCAAACCCAATGAGACCAAGAAGGTAGAGGCCAAGAACACTGGGTCACAAAATAAGAAAAGATTACAGAAGACCAGTTACACATTAATAAATTCTTTTAGTTCAGCTATTCTTTGCAAAATAACAAATATTTGAAATGACATCTCAGACTTCCCAAGTATTTTAAGTTTATTAATCAATTATGAATAGTAAATACATACTACCACCAACCGCTACAAATTAAACATGTGTATTACATCATTTATATGATTTATGTAGTGTGTTACTTTTATACTATTTCAAAGTACTTACAAATAGACAAGGTGTTTGATGCCATCACGGATAATCTTGGTTCCCTTATCCTGTTTTGTTTTTCTCAAAAAATGTCAAGTTGTTCAACTACAAATTATTTTGTCATGGGAGATTTTCACAATTTAACTCTCCTAACAGAAAATAATCTGCTGTTTACTAAATCATCTATCAGTAAAATAATATGTGGGAATGGAAATGCAGAATATGATGTAGCAGATGAAAAGTACTACCTCTGGCAAAACTCATTATGATTACTATTTTAATCACCACTTCTAACCACAATTTTTTGGTCAAATTTACAACACACCATTTTGCAACGTGATTTTAAGTACAAATTATGAACCAGAAGGGCTAAATTTCTACTGTTAACATTGCAATTAAAAAAAATAGCCACAACACAGCCTACATTTTTTTCCATCGAGATTATACACAGTAGTGGAGTATAAATATTTTGAGGTATTGGTGCTTGGTTTTCTACAAAATCACTAAGGTCAAGCACTTAGAGAGGTTTTACAAATTTAAAGATTCAACATTAACAGCCTAACTGGGCATAAAATTTCTTGATTCTAGATCGACAATACCTCATTAAGAAAATATTTCTTGCACTATAATTGGAATTTGGAAAGGTGGTTTTTTTTTTTTTTTTTTTTTGCTGCTTTTGTAATCTATCTACAGATAAATCTATAATGAGCTAAATTTATCCCATCAGGATGACTGAATAAAAAATTCCATCATTTAAAATTATTTAAAACCCTGGCTATGGAGGAAAATGGGCTGTAAAGAGAGAAAAGAGGCCATATCTTCCTTCTCCAGCTAGGATGGACACCACAAAGAAAGCGAACTTCTACTCCCACTCCTTATCACTCCTTAGCCTACTAATTCTCTCTTTTGAAATTCTGACCAGCCTGAAAACTGCCATAAATTAATGAAAAAATAGTTTAGAAGGGCACATAACATAAAAACTGGGACATACAAGACAATCTACTTTGTCTACTTGAACACACATTCACAGGTAGCTGGGTTTTATGAGAATGATGTCTGTTCATTGTACACAACACACTGGATTTAATTATGATGATATTTGAAGTGAAATACCTGAATTAGAACACAAGCATTATCCTTCATGAATAACACAAATTTTACACATAATTTGTCCTTTATAATTTTTAGTTATCACTCCTGAAAGTAACTGCAATTTTATGCATAATAATAGCAAAAATTAAAAGCTAAAGAGTTACATAAACATTAATGGTTGTTACTTATTTTATACTTACTGTACACCAGGTATAGTTAATTCTCATAACACCTTGAATTAGAAATAATTGTATCTACTTAATAAGCAAGGATGTTGAACAATAGAGAGCCCAGTTTCATAGCATGGGAAGTCACTAAGGATAATAATACATTCTTTGCCTCAGTTCTAGGTAGCCCTGATATATAATAAATAAAATGTGTGTAGAATCTGCTAGTTAAATTTCTGGCTGTACATGGTGAGATTTGTAGTATGATATTCAAGTGTAAGTTTTTCAAGGGAAAGGGAGTATTTCTCCATATGTTCACGGGAAAAGTACAGAATTATTATAGAGTTTTACAGTCAGGAGTAAATTATTTTTGATATCATCTAGTCCTGTGTTATTTATTCCTACCTTCAAAAATGAGACACAAATCATTAGATGACCTGCCCAGGACCATGTAATATGGTAGCAATAAATCTAAGAAGAAAACTGAATTTCTTAGATTCCTTATTCCACTGTTTTAGTATCCATAAGGTAGCTACACTTTAAATATGTGACTTTTCATGGATAATCTTCTTTCAAATTTCTCTATATAGAAGAAAATAATAGCATGCAAAACCTAAATAATTTTATTATTCAGCTAAGCACAGTCTGATACCAGAACTAAGAATCTATGCACAGTATTTCGATTTGACATCAAAACAAATAAGTTCGCTTTTCAAAATATCCTAAATGAGAGCAAAATACCATATCATCAGCCTATAGTGGGGACAGAACATAAAATATTCAGGCTTCCAACTCAAGCCTAGGGCAGCCAACAGTAGAAATACAGCATGAAAACCAATTGCACTATATCACAACAAATAAATTGCCTATTCTGAGCTGCCAAATCAAGGACAAGATGGAAAACAAATTCAAGCCAGTTACATAACCAGATCAAGAGTGTAAAATATAAGCAAAAATTTAAAAAGGAGGGCATGCAGTGTGCAAATATAGACAAGAAACCCAGCTGATCAAAAATGCATAATCTCAGGAATAGAAGAAACTTTTACCTAAGTGTTCTCTAAAGGACAGTTTAATAAGAACCTGAGTTTTGTTAAATAAATGTTCATAGTGATCAGTTACATCAAGATAGAATGAAAAGAGAAACTCAACTCTATGGAAATAATATGAGGACCAAAACAACCAACTGAAAGAAAACCAATCAAACAGAATAGAGCAAAACGCACAAGGCTGCAAGTTGAGTTATTAATGTGATAGAAAGACTGGATGTAAACAGAGTACCTGTACACAGAAACAGAAAAAGACTTTATCAATCAGAAGGAAACTTAAAAATGACAAGCTCAAATATTTGTCTAACACAAAACAAAGTGTACTGAGGTAGTGATCTAACAAATGAGACTGAAAATAATACATAGCACAATATATTAGTTTCTTAAAATACAGAACCTTCATTTTTTCCTAAGAAATCTAAAGATGTAGAATACAAAATTCTCCAAAAATTTCAATGCAAATTCTATTTTGAAGCAAAAGAACTATAAATATCAGAATGACTAGATTATAAGTTAGTGCTTAATGTGATAAAAATCAAAAATTACCAAATTATTAGTTACAGTGGTTATACCCTTTTAGATTTCTAAAGAGTAGGGAATGTTAGTTCTATTATCTAATCAAATCCTCCAGCTATTGGCATGGCTACTATTATTTATATTAGTCAGCCTAATAAATAGCAGCATCTCACAGTTATCATTGTCCTGTGTCGCTCCCCCTCTTCTCGGAGGAACGACACAGGACCCTGCGCTGTTCTTTTGTCTGCTCGGCCCTCCCCGGGTTTGCTGCTGGTCCTTCCCGGGTTGGCTGCCGACCCCTCCACCTCTGTGGAGGGGCGGCACCCCCTGCCACTTTCCCCGCTTCTGCGGAGGAGCGGCACACCACCAGCTGGCTCTCTCAGGGGTTCCTCAGGTGTTCCTTCAGATAGAGATTCCTGGTGCATGTTGTCTCTCTCCTCCTTTATAGTCCTTTTCCACCAATCCCAACTCTGCTGCCCACACGCCGAGCACGCTGCTCTCCTCCAATCAGGAGCAGGATCAGCTCCTGCAGCTTATCAAACTGATGAGGCAGCTGCATAGTTGTTTGCTCCTCCCCAGCGCCATATTGTGGGAGAGCAGATGCATAGAATAAGTCTTAATTCCAGTAACTTAGTCTAGTCTCAGTTGCTCCCCACAGTCCTGCTCTGATGAACAATTACGGTGAGTACTCATTCAGGTGATTATGTGCCATTGATATCTTTGATCAAATGTCTACTTCAGTCTTGCTCAGCGGCAGGTATCATGGAACTGTAGGTTCAGCTGCTGCCTTGGATTGCCTGCCTATCCTATTCCAACTATTCTTCTTCTGAGCCAGTTCCCTGCTATTGCACCTCAGAAGCATCAGAGGATGCTTCAAGTACTTAAGTCCTTATCACCCATGTGGGGAACCAGGATGGAGTCCCCGGCTTGACTTGGACATGGCCCAGCCCTGGCTGTTGTGGCCACTTGGGGATTGAACAAGCATCTAGAAGACAGCTCTGTGTGTGTGTGTGTGTGTGTGTGTGTGTCCCTCTGTCACTTAACTTCTCAAATAAGTAAATTTTTAATCTTGTTCATCTGTTGTTATTCCATCGCTGAGTTTTGAAAATAGTTTACATGCCCTAAATTTGCTTCTCAATTGTGGTTGTCATTTCACTCTTCTATCAGTGTCGTTAAAGAAGTCTGTGGTTTTCTCTTTTTATAACATCTAATTTACCATTTCTTTCTTTTATGACTTGTAGCCTGGATGCAGCATCTAAGAAATCAGGGAACTGCAAAACTTTCAGGAGAAAACACGGATTAGGCAAATGTTTCTTGAATGCAAAACTCAAAATATAAGCTAAAAAATGACAAATGCGACTTTCCCAAAAACTTTTGTGAAGAGACACTGAAAAGAATGCAAAAACAAACTACAGACTCAGAGAAAACATCTGCAAATCACACATGTGATAAAATGGACTTATAGAGAATTTTCAAAACTCAGTATTGAGAAAACAACTTAATAGAAATTGGACAAAATTTGAGCTGACGCTTCACCAGTGAAGAAATACAGATGGGAAATAATCACAGGAAAAGATGCTCAATATTATTACTTATTAGGGAAATCAAATTAGTAATGAATTATGGATCAATTTTTCCATATTGATCAGGGAGTAAAATGCAAACGAGTAATGAATACTGTGTTAATGTCAGTATATAGATCAAGGAGTGGATCCACATTTACTTTTAAGCACTTGCAAATCCAGTTATTATGGTTCAGCTTGTTGAAAAGTTTATGCTTTGTCAACTATATTGGCTTAAGAAATTTAGTAATGATCAATTGACTACACATGTAGGTTTTATTTATGGATCTTTGGTCCATTGCATTAGTGCATTAGTCTGTCTATATACCAAGACCACATTCTATCATTATAATAACACTTTATAGCAGGTAGTGTTAGAAGTTCAGCACTATTGTTAGTTTTCAAATGTTTCAGTCACTGCAGTTTCTTTAAATTCCTTATAAATTTTATAATCAGTATTTTAATTTTTACCCAAAAAATCTGCTTAATTAAATTCAAACCTTTAAGTTAAATTGTTTTGAATCTATACATTAGGTTGTGGAGAACTGAAGTCATAAAAACATTTAATTATATTCTATGAATATCTTAAGTGTCTCTATACTTCCTTTAGCAATGTTTTATTGTGTTCATTGTATAGATCTTCCACATCTTTATTCACATTTTTCCTTGTATAATCATATAGCAACACATTTTAAGTACGGTTAAATATTATTCCTTTCTAGTTTAAACCTCTGTTGATTCTTTTGTCATATACATAACTGCAATTAATTTTTGTATTTCTAGCTTTTAACCTGTAACTTTACTAAATTAATTTATTAGATGTAGTGTCTTCTGTAGATACCACCAGATTCTTCACATAGATGTCATATCAGCTTTAAACAAAGAGAATTTTCTTTCTTTCTAATATAGATGTCACTTCTTTTCCTTGCTTTGTTGTAACACCTATTATCTCATATTCTGATGGACAAAAGCAGTATGGGCTGCACTCTTAGATAAGCTTTCTGGAGTGCAAGTTAGGGAATGTTCCTTCTCAATGCAACTATTTGACTCTACAAATTTATGCAGACATCAAGAATCTTTTAGGAAACAAAATTTCCTTTAAAACTTCGAAGTTCTGATTACCTGGTGAACTAAAATAAATGAGGAAATCCAATGAATGAGTGGCTAAAACTTCCTAAGAGTTGTACCATATGGGTTTTATTACTTTGGTCCTGATAGTTTAATTTCATTCCTGGGTCAAAATTTTTTGCCAAAGGATGGACTAATGCATCGAGATTCCTCATTGTAGAAAATTATATATTTATGTAGTAGAGTTGAAAATGTCTATTACAAATATCTCAGGAAAAAAATAAGTATCTAGTCATAAACTTTTGCTACCCTCCAATTTTCACATTAATTATCATCAATGAACTTAAGCTTGAGATTTCATGTTTTGTGTCTACCATGTTGTGGTGTATTCACTGCAGAGTTCGACGAACCTGGTAAACGAAGGCAACAAGCAAGAGCCTGGTCATTGGAAATGTTCTCATAAACATAAAAGCTATTTTAGTCCACCTTAAGATTGCATTGTATCCTACTGTTTGTGAGAGAAACATGGGTCACTTCATAAAGACTCTTGCAGTGAACATCGCCTTACTACTCTGAGAGACAAGGAAAAACACTTTCCATAGACTATGTATTACAAAAGACCTATTTGTTTTTCTCTATCATTAGAAAATGAAAGAAGACAGGTAGGAAATGAAACAATGCAAAAGCACTGATATTTCCCATGGTTTCCTGGTCAATCCTCTTGCTCCTTAATTATCTTGTTGATTGGATCAGATTGTTTTGCCTATCATGTTAATGATGCTCATTTTAATGATGTTAGTTATTTTCTTTATAGAATTATATTAAATTTGGGTTAATCAAATTCTAAAAGTATCCAATTATATTCATCTCCAAGGAAAGAAAATGAGCACAGGGTGGATCGTAACATGATGAGAATTACTGTAGCAAGCATGCCATTTCTAAATGTTCTTGCTTTATTTAGAAACTTTATTTGTGTTGACAATTCCAATTCTTAGAATATTGAGCATCAATTTGTAAACAACTGCTGTTTAATCACATCTTTGACTAATCCATAATGGATACATGTATACTAAGGTTTCAAGGTACACAGACATCATGCAGACCAAGGAAGCCACATTTTAGAAAGGTGTCTATTAGAACAAAAACAGTTCAGAGGTCTTCTGGTTAAACCTGAAGATTGCCAAAGGGATTATGACGAAGACAAAAACAAAGTGTTAGCAAAAATCTCAAAGCTAAATGCAGATCTAAAGAACAATTCCGATTAGATAGTGTCAAAGAAACCGGTTCATATCTGATTACTAGAGTTCATGTAAATGACTCACGGAAGCAGTTAACAATGATGCCTTTATATCTAGTATGTGGAACTAAGCCTACAAAATTAGATGTTTCCAGGACTACCTTGTAGAAACAGGTGCCCATTCCTAGGAGTCATCCATGTGGAATTCTACACTTGAGAAGCATGGTGTCTTTCACATTTTTGCCAAGAAAAATTATTTTTGCACAGATTTAAATATTTAAGTTCTTTATCTAATTTGGCAGTATGGAGTAAAAAATGGTACTGGACTAGATATGTGGGCCTAAGTTTTATCACTAATCAGCTGCGTGATTCAGTTAATATCTGCTCTGGAGGTTTGAATAACATAATGTTAATGCTTTTAAGAATTAAACAACTCCTGGGGCTGGCACTGTGGCATACCGGTAAAGCAGCTGCCTGCAGTACCAGCAACCCGTATGGATACTGATTCGAGTCCCGGCTGCTCCACTTCCCATCCAGCTCTCTGCTATGGCCTGGGAAAGCCGTGGAAGATGGCACAAGTCCTTGGGCCCCTGCACCTGTGTGGGAGACCTGGAAGAAGTGCCTGGCTCCTGGCTTCGGCTAGCACAGCTCTGGCCATTTTAGCCATCTGGGCAGTGAACCATCAGGTTGAAGACTTCCTCTCTCTCTGCCTATGCGTCTCTGTAACTCTGCCTTTCAAATAAATAAATCTTTTTTTAAAAAGAGAATTAAACAACTCCATAAATATAATTACAGAACATTCAGTTTCCACACTTCTCCCCATGAAGTATCTTTATTCTTTTTGCAATAATACATTAATTAAAAATATTGAAAATCCTTATTCAGAATTCATTCAAAGGTTTACTTCTCCCTGAGCACATATTAGCTGTTTAATGACTAAATCTTACTTAGCAAAATAAGAGATTATCTATTTCCATTATCTATTTCTTTCCATTTTTATTCCAATACATCAAACTGGAATATCCCAATTACTCAATTCATAACTAAAATAATGCACTCTTGTTTCTAGTGAATACTATTAGGCTAACTTTGCTTGACAAGTAATAATGTAGGGGCCAGCGTCATGGTGCAGTGAGTTAATGCCCTGACCTGAAGCACTGGCATCCCATATGGGCACCAGTTCTAGTCCCAGCTGCTCTTCTTCTGATCCAGCTCTCTGCTATGGCCTGGGATAGCAGTGGAAGATGGCTCAAGTCCTTGGGCCCCTGCACCCAGGTGGGAGACCTGAAAGAAGCTCCTGGCCCCTGGCTTCGGATCAGCCCAGCTCCAGCTGTTGTGGACATCTGGTGAGTGAACTAGTGGATGGAAGACCTCTCTCCCTGTCTCTACCTCTCTCTGTTACTCTATCTTTCAAATAAATAAAATCTTTAAAAAAAGAGTAATAATGTAGGCCGGCACCGCGGCTCACTAGGCTAATCCTCCGCCTAGCGGCGCCGGCACACCGGGTTCTAGTCCCGGTTGGGGCGCCGGATTCTGTCCCGGTTGCCCCTCTTCCAGGCCAGCTCTCTGCTGTGGCCAGGGAGTGCAGTGGAGGATGGCCCAGGTGCTTGGGCCCTGCATCCCATGGGAGACCAGGAAAAGCACCTGGCTCCTGGCTCCTGCCATCAGATCAGCGCGGTTTGCCGGCCGCAGCGCGCCGGCTGCGGCGGCCATTGGAGGGTGAACCAATGGCAAAGGAAGACCTTTCTCTCTGTCTCTCGCTCTCACTGTCCACTCTGCCTGTCAAAAAAAAAAAAAAAAAAAGTAATAATGTAACAATTTTTTTTTGACAGGCAGAGTTAGACAGTGAGAGAGAGAGACAGAGAGAAAGGTCTTCCTTCCATTGGTTCACCCCCAAATGGCACTACGGCTGGCACTGTGCCTATCTGAAGCCAGGAACCAGGTGCTTCTTCCTGGTGTCCCATGCAGGTGCAGGGCCCAAGCACTTGGGCCATCTTCCACTGCCTTCCCAGGCCACAGCAGAGAGCTGCACTGGAAGAGGAACAACCAGGACAGAACCCAGCACCCTGGTCGGGACTAGAACCCAGGGTGCCAGCGCCGCAGGCGGAGGATTTAGCCTTGTGAGCCACAGCACCGGCCATAACATTAATTTAATTTATAAATAAAAATTGTATAGTATGGCACTCCAAGTAGTCCTAGAGATTAGTTTACATTTTTCATATAAATCAAAGCTGGCGCTATATCCATTTTTGTAATAATTAAATAATTATTTTGTTTTCTGGAATAAGCACTGCATCTATAACACACCATGGAAATGTTCAAATAATGTGATCAGAGGTTCTAATAAAGTTGTCCATTTTAATTTGTAGCTTTTCCTAAGGTAACTAGCATGTGAAAAATAAATACAATTGGTTTCAATTTGTCCTCTCTTTCCAAATGGCCTTACGGATCTGATTACCCAAACCTTTTCTGCCTCCCTTGATAACTAAGGAAACTTAATATGTTAACTAACCTCCCTGACCCACTGATTCCTAATCATTAAGATTTAATCAATATTCACTTTTCTCTAATCAAGCACACTTTAAATTACATCAGTAACACAAAGTTTAATGGGGTGGGTGGAAGCAGATTTGGGGAATTATTTTATTACCGTCAATGCATACAATGAATGAGCCACGTGAATCTATGATTCAGGCTTTTCTCGCTGGATACACTTACCACCACATTGGGTTTGTGTAAGAACTTTGAACTCAGTGTCTCAGGAAAAGATAGCAGCTGTGGTAATAGGCAGTCAACGAGCCAAGCCAGAGGCAGGAGCATTTTACGAATCAATTTCCACCTTCTCCAACCACATATGTGCTTTTTGAGTTTTCAATTTTCATTCTAGAAATACTGAGTCTATTTACGTCTTTTGTACATAACAACATTTCCAACCCACTGAACCTTTATGCATGCTGATTTCTCTGCTTTGTACATCTTCTACAAGCAACAAGGTCATGGCCACCCTTCAGAACTCAGGTTAGCCATCACCTACTACTTCTGCTTATACAGAATGCATCTCCCTCCATTAGTATTCTTATAGTGTCAAGAACAGTAGCAACTTTCTCCTTACTGACTAGCATTTAAATGATCCATGGTTATTTCTGATTTACCAACCAGATGGAAAGTTTTTAGAGGATGAGAATTAGATCTTAATAATCTCTGTACCTGCAGCATTCAGCCCCACTGTTGGTATGCAGTGAAAGCAGGTAGGCTTTCTGAACTGATTTGAAGAAATAGATTAGAGATATTCATATAAGCGTTTGCTATCTTCTTAGGAAGAATTTTAAATACATAAGGATAATATAAATTTCTAGTTTTTTTATAGTTGCATGTATATACTTTGAGATAGTATACTAAGGAATCTACCTGTTTAAAATCAGGGTAAAAATAACTCACCTTAATGAGTTATTTCAATAAATATTTTTATCTGAATATGATGGAATAATTACTTCAATTTATAACTGTACCTTTGTAACCAGTTTTGCATCCCATATTATTTAAAATTTGGTGGAGGTACAAATGTTGAGCCCAGAAGTTAAGATGCACACAATCCCTACTGTTGGTGGGAATGCAAACTGGTAAAGCCACTATGGAAGACAGTTTGGAGATTCCTCCTCAAAAACCTGAATATAGCCCTTCCATATGACCCAGCCATCCCACTCGTTGGAATTTACCTAAGGGAAATTAAATTGGCAAATAAAAGAGCTGTCTGCACCTCAATGTTTATTGCAACTCAATTCACAATAGCTAAGACCTGGAATCAACCTAAATGCCCATCAACAGAAGACTGGATATAGAAATTATGGGATATGTATTGCATGTAATACTACACAGTGGTTAAAAAAAATGAAATCCGGTCATTTGCAACAAACTGAAGGAATCTGGAAAACATCATGCTGAGTGAAATAAGCAGTCCCAAAGGGACAAATATCATATGTTCTCCCTCAGACAACTAACTTTTAGGTTGTCACTAACTGAGCACCTAAAAGTAAACCTGTAGAAGTGAAACTGACAATGTGAGAAGCAATGACTTGTTCAGCCCTTGTCCTGTTGAGGAACAGCTTACTATTTTATTCTTTTTAACCACTGGTTGAACTCTTTACTTAACACAGAATTATTCTCAGGTGTTTATAATAATTGATATAATTAAAAAGGAGAGAATGATCCGACATGGGAAGCAAGACACACAGGAGACTCATAGAATGCCAATTGCTCTAAACAGCACTCTGGCCTCAGAATCCGTCCTTAAGGCATTCGGATGTGGCTAAGAAGTCAGTGAGAGTTTCTTAGGCAGGGAAAACCAAAACATTGTGGCAAAAAATGACCTTCATGAAAGATCTATGTAAGATCCCAGTGGAAAGATGGGGCCATCAAAGAAGGAGGTACCTTTCTCTGAAAGGAGGAGAGAACTTCCATTTTGACTATGGCCTTATCTAAATAAAGTCAGAGTTTGTGAACTCCAGAGGCTTCCATAGCCTTGGCAGCTCATGACAAGAGCCTTGGGTGATCACTGACATCATGAATAAGAGTGTCAATTGTTAAATCAACAACAGAAGTCAGTGTGCACTTGCTCCCCATGTGGGACCTCTGTCCTTAATGTGTTATACTATGAGAATTAACAGTAAAACTAGTCTTTGGACAGTACTTTATACTTTGTGTATCTGTGTGGGTGCAAACCATTATAATCTTTACTTAGTATAGAGTTGATCTTCTGTATATAAAGGTAACTAAAATTTAATCTTTTTTTTTTTTCCTGTGGATCCAAATCTGTGTATTCAACCAACTGAGGATATAAAATATGAAAAAAATTGTGCTTATACTGATACATACAGGTCTTTCTCTTGTCACTGACTCCTAAACAACAAAGTACAACAACTATTTCCATAGCATTTACATTGTAGTCAGTGTTAAAAGTCATCTAGATGTGAATTAAAGAATAAAGAAAATATATGTAGGCCAAATGCAAATGATATGCCATTTTATGTGAAGAACTTGAGCATCAGTAGATTTGCATATCTAGGAGGTTCCTACTAAGCTGATCTTCTGTATATTAAGAGAATCGAAAATGAATCTTGACGTGAATGGAAGGGGAGAGGGAGTGGGAAAGGGGAGGGTTGCGGGTGGGAGGGACGGCATGGGGGGGAAGCCATTGCAATCCACAAATAGCACCTTGGAAATCCATATTCATCAAACAAAAGTTTAAAAAAAAGTATATCTTTTTTTTTTAACTTTTATTCAATGAATATAATAAAATTTAATCTTAATGAAGAATGGGATGGAAGAGGTAGTAGGAGGTGGAATGGTTTAGGGGTGTGAGGGTGGGTATGAAGGGAAGAACAGCTATTATCCAAAAGTTGTACTTATAAAATTTATATTTATTAAATAATTCTATAAAAATTTTAAAAATACTTAAAATAAATAAATAAATATTTTAAAAAGATGCACACAATCCTCATTATAGTATATGGGTTTAACTCCTGGCTTTGGCTCCTGCTATTAGTGTATTGGGAGTTTTAGAGATTATTTTTCCTAATTTAAATTAGTTATACATGTAACCTCCATTAATTTCACACTCTAGCACATTTGTAGAAATTTCTTTGGTGTCATGCTAACATCACAATTTTAAACATGCATATTTATAAAAAATTGCCTCTGTGGCTGGTGCCGGGGCTCACTAGGCTAATCCTCCACCTTGCGGCACCGGCATGCCGGGTTCTAGTCCCGGTTGGGGTGCTGGATTCTGTCCCAGTTGCCCCTCTTCCAGGCCAGCTCTCTGCTGTGGCCAGGGAGTGCAGTGGAGGATGGCCCAAGTGCTTGGGCCCTGCACCCCATGGGAGACCAGGAGAAGCACCTGGCTCCTGCCTTTGGATCAGCGCGGTGCGCTGGCCGCGACGGCCATTGGAGGGTGAACCAACGGCAAAGGAAGACCTTTCTCTCTGTCTCTCTCTCACTGTCCACTCTGTCAAAAAAAATTTTTTTAAAAATTGCCTCTGAAATAAACAAGTTATATCTAATAATTCATATCTAATATTATATAGCAATTAGAACTATAGATATTAAGAAATCCAAAGAGCACTAAGAGCTATCAACATGTAGAAACTGAAATTCATTAAGAAAAACAAAAAAAGCAAAAAAATAGATAACAAAAATATATACTAGTGTTAGTTTGCAGTTTAATCCTAGGATAAATCACAATTATAATTTGATAATTTTACTAATGATACCTTTCTGTGGATAATTTAAAATTAGAAACAATGAAATACTACACAATTTTCTAAGTTTCTGTTTTTGTCATTTTTCCCAATTTCAGTTTTAACCTATAAAGACAAAACATAATAAGGTGCTCAGTTGAATATATGCTATTTTCATCACTACTTGCCTGAATCATTTTGTTATCATTATCTTTTAGGCATTTATTTATTTTATTTCAGAAATAATTTTGCTTAATCTCTATGTATACCATAACTGTGTTAAACAGTTTATGATGCTATGCTCAGAGGGAAAAAAAATGTAAAAGTTGAGCAGTGAAAACTCAAAGCTTGGCATAAAAAACAGATTCATTCACATATTCCCTGAAAGTCTATACGCTAAATATAGCTGTTTCTGAGAATAGGGACTTGCATAAAATGGATTGACTCATCATGAAAATGGTCAATTTAATCAACATTAATGATGCAAAAGTTAAATCACTTCAAACATACACTTCAGGCCTGAATTCTCAAGGTGGATATTTTCCAATGATTTAGTACATCATTTAATTATGTTATATATTGTTTTCAAATACCAGTTTCATCTTTGGCACTGAACTGTTTAAACCAGAAAGCATAAAGATAAATCAATCCCAAATTTAGCTTTAACAAGCATTAATAAACTTACAGTTTGTAGGCTAGAGAAGGAACATAGGGAGCTTAAATAAACACACCATCAAATGAAAACACAACGTACAGTTACAGGGGGCTGAGGGTAGTTACTTAAAGATTAAACCCAACACTGCATGTAAAGTCATTTAGAATAAAGTGAGTATGCCACAAATGGTGGGTTTTGTTAATGATCTTACTGCCACTGATAAAACAGGTGTAGAGGCAGTAGGTAATATTTCAGTGGGTAGGTTCAGTGCAAACATCTTCATGAAGTTGCCATGTGTTATTCTCAAGGAAAAGGACCAGGAAAACATGAAAAATTAAATGGGCAAGAACAACAGAAGTAGGTAGAAGCATGAAAACCTGGGGACATGAAATCCAAGTAGTCCACTCCGTTTGCCTTGGGGAGATTCTACAGAAAATAAGTGAAAAGGCTTGAGGCAAATAAGCGAGGATGATGGTCTAAGGCTCAGCACCCAGGATTAATTTACAAGGCAATGAGAAACACAGAACTCTAACACATTAGAATGACAGCAACTGAAGCTAGGGTTATGGAAAAGATGAGCAAGAAGCAAGGCAGATCTGAAATAGGAATCTGGAAATTAAAACAAAGCATAACATATGTATTACAGGCAGGACTATGAGAAATATACTCTAAAAGTTTGAGATGGAACAAATGAATCCCAGAAAGTACAGAATTACAGAGATACTAGAATCCGGTATGGGAAAAATAAAGGAGGTAAATTTTGTGGAGATGTAAAGTGACAAAGAAATTAAGGTCAACTATTCAGGAGATTCCCAGACTAGCCAACTGGCATCAGTAAAGCATTAAGTGACCCCCTTGTTTGCTTACTTGATAGACCTAACATTGGTAGTAGGATGCTGGCAAAATTCATATCCAGTTTTCAATTTTATTGCTTCAATTAGACTTTCTAAACAAGTATGCAGGTAGCAAGGAATACGGTGAAACAGTCTAAAACTTGCCTTTGGATCCTCTGATCTTCCATGCTACATTTGCCAGCTTGTGAAAACATTTGCTTTCTCTGGTTTTCAATAAACTAGCCTCTAGAAAAACATGGTGGATGCATTCTACACAGGATAGTTATGAAGAGTAATAGGGAGTCCTTCATAACATACAGTCCAAAGTGTAATATGTAAAACAGTTTCCCAAATAATGTAGAACCCAACATTATATAAGATCTTTAAATTATTGGTTTTCAAGACTGACATAACATACTATTGATTTCTTTATCATTCAAAATTTGTTCTTTGCATTTTTTACTTGGTTTATTCACCACAGATTTAGCATTTTATAAGAAAACAATTTCTGAATATGCAATGTCAAAGGAAAGGCATGAGAGAATGCTGGGATTATACGCAATTCAATGACTCAATGATCCTGAGTATCTGTAAGTTTCCTAAATGCAAGGAATGTCAGAAACCCTATTAGTAGTCCACTACTACTAATACTACTACTACTAGTAGTCCACCACTACTTCTACTAGTCCATCACTCTGTGATGACGCATTTTGGGCTGGACTTTTGTAGCTGTTAAATTGTCTTACCAAATGAATTCATCATGAAAAGGGTAGCATCAACTTTTTAAACAAATATGTTCATCACTGAAAAAAAATGTTAAATGAAATTATAGTCTAAGATTCTCCTGCAAACCATTTCGGAGTGCCCAGGTTCAAATGCCAGCTCTGCTGCTGATTTCTGCTTCCTGCTAATGTGCACTCTGAGACACAGTGATGGTCCAACTGGTGGGATTCTTTCCATCCAGGTGGGAGGACAGCAGACTACTCTGAGTTCCTGGCTTATGCCTGGCCCAAAGCTAGCTATTGCAGGCCTTTGGGGGAGCAAACCAGCAGGTAGAACATCTTTTTTTCTTGTCTTGTCTCTCTAAGTAGATTTAAACAATACACAGGTTATATTCATAACTGATGAGAAATTATTGAGATGTATAATATACAAATGTCTCTAAATCACGTGCTCTAAATAATTTGCTACCAGTCATAGTTTTTATTGTTTTCTTCCATATGCTAACCTATTTTTTTTCTTGGTTTTTGTTCTTGCTATGTTTCCATCTTGCAAAGTACCTGCGTTTTATGTGTAACTGTCTTTCTTATCTAGGAATAGTAGAAGATATCACATATATCTGTTTATGTCTCTATTTCTCCTGGTTTCCATTTGTGTTTATCTAGTCTGATTCACTTTTATCAAGGTGCTTTATCCTTGAAATTGACTTTTCAAGCTTATCAAAGAAAAACATTTTCCTGACTTCATGCTCCCTTGCTGGCAGTAAGAGACAGGTTTTATTTTAGATCTAGATAGGAAAGCTGAGCTCCACCAAGGCCTTTGAACCAAAGGGTCACAAAGAATTAATCTAGGTTCACATAAAGCAAAGGAATGAAAATTAAATATGGTGTTATTTTTGTGGAGTTTTTCTTAGTGAGATCCTCAGTAAGGTGGAAAAGTAGGCCTATTTAAAACACCTTCCTTTCACTTGAGCACCCCCTTGAATTGCATCCTCTGGTCTGCTTTAACAAAACCCAGGAGGAAAAGAAAGCTAGGCATCAGAAGCAATGTAAAGATAGGCGGTTGGCCTATTAAAGGCTGCTCTGAACAGTGATCTGCCATCAAGGAGACCCAACACGCCAGTCCACTGCAGTGGCTTTCAATGTGGTATGCTTGGGCTTCAGCAGAAGTCAGCCTGTGAAGAGCCCTGGCAGTTCTGCCAGCCAAGAGTTGGATCACTGGAAATGGATCTGCCCTGGAGTCGAAGGACTTCAGGTCGGATGCATAGACCTTGCTGGCTCTAAGCTGAAAAGCCTTTCACTTGGCTCAGCTTCCAAAGTGACCACTACTGCTGAGGGGATGGCCAAGTAGGGTCAGCAACACTGCAGACAGAACTGTAAATTTCCTGTTAGAGATGCCACCTGCCTTTACCTGGCCAGCTCTCCTCCCAGGCCAGCTAGGTAATGGAAGTCAGCAGGGTGCCTTCCCCAAGAGGTTCACACTTCCCTTAGGATGTACCCCATGTGAAGCCATACACAGGTATGGGCCTCATAACTGACAAGGCCTTAAAGCCCACCTAATTAATTATCAGGCCCCTTCTGTCAGTTTCTATTTGGCTGAGACAGCACCTTTCTTAGCTCCTCTAGTAACAACTCTGTCCTTTGTATCTAGCCCACTTGGGCCTCATTCCTTTGTAACCATAGCCTCTACTCTAACATCAATGGCTCTACTCTCAACCTGTGTGTATTGATGGTCCTTTCCCCTACTTAATGTTGTATGATTGTTCAGAATTTCTCTACAGACAAACCCCACTACCTGTAAAAGTTAAGTGGCTTTTCTCCCGGTCTTGGCTGGGATCAGCTTTAAACCACATTCATCAAACAATCTTCACAAGAGTCCAGAGACCCTTCTCATTTCTCTCTTCTATGAGATCCTCTCATTACCTGGTTAATGCCACTCTTAGGATCATTGGATGTTGTTCTCACCCTGTCTTTTATACTACAGTGTCTAAGTGTTTATAGCAGGTGATAATGGAACGAACCAAGGCCTTCAGCAACCAGGTGGTCAATCAAATGCTGCTACAGGGATATACTCGGCTCCCTACCCAGGAGACAGTGGCTTGAGACATCACCCCATGCCAGCAAAGAGTACCTGCCCCATGCCAGCAAAGAGTACCTCGTCGCCCCATGTCAGCAGGAAGTAGCTCTAAAGACAGGCCATCATCCCTCTACCCCTTCTGGACTTTTGGGATTAATGTAATCCCACACAACTCCTGCTTTATAAAAAACAAAAGGGGGAAATGTTAGAAAAATGGCCCAGTTTTATCTATGGCACGATCTACACCCTGACACCATCCTAAGCTCTAGCCCCTGCCGCCATTGCTGGAAGCCAGGAGGCCACATGGCCCAAAGGCCATGTCAAGCTCCACCCCTATCCTAATGGGATTTGCTGCTCCTGCTTCCCTGCCTGCCCTCCGGCAAAGTTTTAAAAGGACCTGCTCCTGAACCTGTGGTGTGCGTTCTGCTCTTGCACTCGCTAGTGCTCTCTCTCTGTCTCTCTCTCTCTCTGTGTCTCTGCTCTCTCTTGGTTCTCTCTTGCTCCCCTCTCTCCTCTCCCTCTCTCGGTTCCTCTCTCCTCTCTCTCGCTCCCCTCTCTTTTCTCTCAGCTCCTCTCTCTCCACCCCCCCCTTCTCTCTTTTTTCCTTCTTTGCCCCTTCCCTCCGGTCTGCTGGGTTTTCCCCAATAAACCCTTTCCCTTAAAAAAATAAAAAAAAAATAGATAAATAAAAAACCTTCCTTTCTCCTTATTTATTGGAAAGCCCTGCCCTTCACCTCTGGACTGTGGAGAATATATGTTCTCAAATGTCAAAGAAGGGGATTGCACACAATTGTATCAATACTACCACCTTGTGTTCCTTTAAATGTGAGTATTGCTGTAATGAGACCTACATGATGTCAAACTGTTAAAGAAGACCCCATGTATGATGTTTATGTTTCCTTTAGTTTTATTCTTTCATCATTATATTAATTTTACATTCAATAATTGTGGTAATTATTATCCTTTGTTCTGCACAGGGTCCTTTGTCTGTTTACAAAGCCTGCAGACACAGACACCCACATACCCAGATATATTTAGCATATGCACACTAGCACACAAAAATACACACACACTATGCATGAAAAAAAGGAAAAAAATGTTCTGTTTTAAAACCTGACTTGATTATAAGATGTGAAAGTATAATGACCTTTTTTGGTTTTCTTCCTTATCTTTTTTAAAGAAATACCTTTAATAGTTCATTTGGTTGTGACTGGGTAGTCTGACAAAGGGAGCATTATCACGAAAAGAACTAAACTACTATACTTGACAAGTGAGACATTTAAGACGTCCTCAAGGTGAGGAAGAAAAGAAGTGGTACGGAGGGAAATTAGCAGAAGACCCCCCACAGAGAAATTGCTTTTGGAGAGAAGGCCAGTGAAGGCCATCTAGGAACAGGCACTTTTAAGTCACAGTGCCTCCTCCGTTTTTCTATCCCTCCAGCAGTTTCTGCAAACCTTCCAGAATCTCTCTGTTTGGGAGAGATCCTACCCAGGAAGTGAAGTTATGTGAGGCAAAGTTTAAAATGAATAGGGATGAGTGCTGACACACTGAAAACACAGGAAGAGCTCTGAACGACAAACTCAGAGAAGATCTGAAGCTCCCAGAAACATGAGAGAGGCAACTTCCCAAATTAACGGCATGGCTCAAGCCATTTTATAAAGGAATTTAAATTGAGAGAAACAGAAGAAAGTAAGAAGATTAGGGAAAATCATTTTACACATGCATCAATAGACACATCAATGTCTATTCATATAGGTGAACTCAAATGTAAAAATACATATAATAGATCTGTTTGGAAAAAGCATTATCAGCTAGTAACCCCTCATCTTTGCTTAGAGGAGACGTCTGTAATATCATGTATGTTAAAAGATTTAGAGGTTAGGCATTTGGTTAAGGGGTTAAGATGTCAGTTAAGATGCTCACATCCCTAACTGGAGTGTCTGGGTTCAATTCTCAGCTCTGGCCGATTCTAGCTTCAAGCCAGCATAGATTGGAGGCAGCACTGATGGTCCAGTCAGTTGAGTCTCTGCCACCCAAGCAGAAAACTAAGATTGAGTTTCCAGCTACTGTTCTAGCCTGTTCCCAGACCTGGCTTTGTAAACATCTGGGAAGTGAACCAGCAGATGGCAGCTCTCTGTTTTCTGTATTTGTCTATATGCCTGACTCTCTCTGCCTCCCAAATAAATAAAAGTAGTTTCTGTCTGCTTCCACATTAGATCATAACCTTACCTATGCCAATGATTACCTTTAATTATTATTTGAATTATTTTAGTCTACAACAGAAATCAGTATTTTTATTGACTGAATTACTATCTTTTCCTTTTCTTTTTTAATTTATTTATTTGAGAGGCAGAGTTAGAGAGAGAGAGAAGGATACACAGAGAGGTCTTCCCTCCACTGGTTCAGTCCCCAGATGGCCACAACAGGTGGAGCTGGGCCAACCTGAACCAGGGGCTTCTTCCAAGTCTCCCATGTGGATGTAGGGGCCCAAGGCCATCATCAGAGAGCTGGATCTGAAGAGAAGCAGCCAGGACACAAATCTGTGTCCATATGGGATACCAGCACCACAGGCAGAGGCTTGGCTTACTATGTCACAGTGCTGGCCCCTATATTACTATTTCTTGACTGAACATATTTATTAGCCAAATTAAGTGTTTCCAATTTAAAATACTGATTAAAGTGAGATATAGAAGAAACAGTTTAATTAATCAGAAAAGAATGAAGCATTTAACAATAAATTCAACAAAAGTAGTTCAAAACTCAAAATAATGTCAATATCACAAGTTTAGATGACATAGGGATATTTTGAAGAAATTAGAGAAAGTATGTAAAATAATCAAAGTAAAGCACAAAGGATATACCGAAGGTAGACTTCTTTATTTTTCAGGTTGGTTTATATTTTTATTATTATTTTAACAATGTGTAAATAGATTTGCATAATTTATATGGAAAAAGGGGGTCAAAGGTTATCTACTCAGCAAAAGAAATCAAATACTTATGAAAATTAGCATCATATCTAAAATAAATGTATGTAGTATTACTACTGCTAAAAGCAAAGCCATGTACTTTCATCTCTATTAGTTTTAGTATAATTTGATAACTGTTGAAATTTTATTTTCAACAGGAACCTATTGGAATTCACAGATAAACTGAGCCTAACTGTGCAGATTTTTAGTCAATAATAAAGCTTAAAATTCAAGGCAGTGAAATTGTGAGATCAAATATCATGAAGTATGCACAGATATATCATTTCTCATTTTAATTTTTAGTTTTTAACAGATTCAATGTGGTTTGTATGTACAATTCTAAGAACATAATGACATTCCCTTCCTCCCTCCCTCTCTTTTCTCCCTCCCACTCTCCTTCCTACTCACTTTCTTTTTTTAGTTTTTGAGATAACATATTTTAAATATACATTAAAGTAAAAAGGCTTAATACTTCACCCAATAAGAAGTTTAGTAAGTAAAAAGCAAAAAGACCTAGTTTAGTGGGAATATAGACAATGGCTTCAAATAACAACTGAATGGAAAAATGACGATTTCACTTGCAGTAAATTTTTTAAAGTAATTACAGATCAATAAAACTATAATAACCAAAACAGTCTTAATCATTGGTTAGACAAAGGTATAAAACAAACTTTACAAAACTATATTTGCAGCAAGAAGGGGAAAAAAGGAGAGAGAGAGGAAAGAAGGGGATATCATCATGTTCTCAGAATTCTATCTACAAATCACATTGAATCTGTTAAATCCTAATTAAAATTAAAATTTAAAAAGTATACATAAAAAACTAGAAATACAGATAAATCATTTCTATTTTTCATTTGTAGGACCTCTTTACCTAACAATGACATGAATAAATACATCAGTGTTAAGTAATTCAATAGATGAGCTAACTAAAATTAAAAAAAATCAAATTACTAGAACCTAAAGTTGGAGGATGTGGGTCATTTGTTAATTCAGTGATCATTGATAAACTGAAGAATAATCAAGTTACAGTTTGGGGACAAGCAGGGATAGCACTGTACCCATCTTAAGAAGTTAAAGGAGAGAAAAAATTATGGATTTCTTATGTAAAAGTCTAAAGAAAATCAGCTTGATTATATAAAACAAACAAGTGACAATGCATGTCCCATCTTCAAACAAGGAACAAGATACTCAAGTTATCATCTCCTCAAAGTGTGTGTGTGTGTGTGTGTGTGTGTGTGTGAAACAGAGGAGAAAGAAGAAAGGAAAGGAGGAAGAGGGAGAGAGAGATGCTTCTCTGAAGGTTAAAATCTTCAATAGGTGCCTAAGAAAATAATCATAGATTCCCAAGACTACTGGAGAGAATCTAACACAGAGATGGATATTGTAAGATTTTCACATGATTTATTAAATGTAATTTGGATGTCACTCAAGGTCAAAGTGGACTTTTCAATCCAAATATTTTTTAAATCCAAACACTAATGATTTGTACTGAAAAAAATTAGTTTGTTTTACCCCAATTAATTGATTTAAAACATTTAGAACATAAGAAGCAGGGCTGGTGCTGTGGCCTAATAGGCTAAATCTCTACCTGCAGCGCAAGCATCCCATATGGGTGCCAGTTCCTGTCCCGGCTGCTCCTCTTCCAATCTAGCTCTCTGCGTAGGTCCTGCGAAAGTAGCAGCAGGTGTTCCAAGTGCTTGGGTCTCTGCACCCATGTGGGAGACCTGGAGAAAACTCTTGGCTTCTGGCTTCAGATCAGCCAAACTCTGGCCATTGTGGCCATTTTTGGAGTGAACCAGCAGATGGAAGACCTTTCTCTCCGTCTTCCCTCTCTGTAACTCTACCTCTCAAATAATAATAATAAATTTTAAAAAACACATAAGAAGCATACTGCTTTATAACATACTTCTTGTGTGAGGGGTAACTCATACTTTTCACAAAAAAAAATGCATGCTAAGGAGAAATATAATTTTAATTTAAGCATTTCACATAAAATAAATAACTTCTGAAAGAGAGAGAGGAGACAGACACTGACTCATATTGGATAAGGCAGGGAGGAAGATGAGTTAGAAGCCACACCTCCCCCACCCTATGTAATCCTATCTGCCTATCAGTCAACAAAAATATCCTTTCTCAGGATGCTTGTCCCTTCATCTGGGTCCAGGGGAGGGGTCCCATAACCACTCCCCTATTTAACCTCATAAGAGGACTGCAACTGGGTGGAGCTTGATCTCTCTGCGAGGCAGATGGGTTAGGGTACTGAGGCATCATCTCTGTTCTTCCCTCCCTAATCCTTTTCCCTTCCTGGCCCACTCTATTTCTGAACAATGCTCACGTGTGCATGTGTATGTGTGCGTGTGTGTTTTCCTCACCTGTCGGTCCCCCTCTTTGTGGAGGAACGACACTAGACCCTGCGCTGTTCTTTTGTCTGCTCGGCCCTTCCCGGGTTTGCTGCTGGTCCTTCCTGGGTTGGCTGGCAACCCCTCCACCTCCGTGGAGGGGCGGTTCCCCCTGCCACTTTCCCCACTTCCGCGGGGGAGCGGCACACCGCCGGCCGGCTCTCTCGGGGGCTGCTCAGATGTTATCCGGATGTTCCTGGTGCATGTTGTCTCTCTCCTCCTTTATAGTCCTCTTCCACCAATCCATGCTCTGCTACCCACACGCTGAGCACGCTGCTCTCCTCCAATCAGGAGCAGGATCAGCTCCTGCAGCTCATCAGTCAAATTGGCGAGAGGCAGCTGCATAGAAGTTTACTCCTCCCCAGCGCCATATTGTGGGAGAGCAGATGCATAGAATAAGTCTTAATTCCAGTAACTTAGTCTAGTCCCAGTTGCTCCCCACACTCAGCTTTTAAATAAACTTTATCACTTTGTGTACCATATTTGTGCCTGTACTTACAATGTTTTTCTAGCTAAAAAGAAAGTACCTGGAACAGGAATTTGGACACTAACTGGCCCACAACAATAATGATTTCCAAGCTATGCTTATCTTATTATTTTGTAAAATTTATGATCTTGAGGAGATTCTAAGATGGTGGATTAGGGAATGATATACTGCACTAGGCTAGGGATTAAAAAAAAGTGCACCATCAGGGGAGAACTGGGGAGAAAACTGCACCGGAAATCCTACAGGAGGAAGAGGAATGCCATGGACCTGGGTGGAGGGTGCTGACCCACAGCAGGAACACAGACATGACACGTGACTGCAGCAGCAGAGAGCTGGAGTGGGAGGCAGCTTGGAGATGGAGGTGGGACAGGTGATATAGCCGGAGGGAGAGTGTGGAGTGAGTCTGGACTGGAGCCCTGGGGGTCCGCAGACCAAGTGGAAGCAGAGGGGACATGTGTATCTCACCCCAACTTCCCCACAGCAATGCCTGCTGCCTGGCACCACTTTGGGTTTAGGCGGCAGCTGCGGGAGCTTCTGTGCGCCCTTGCAGCAACTGCCTGACATCTCAGCAGTCATGGGGGCAGTGGCGGGGGGAGCAACATTCCACCAGTGTCTCTTGTGTACGTGTGACCCAGAGATTGTAGCAGAGGGAAAAATCTGCAGTCCCCACTGACTCTGAGCCTGTCTGGGAGGCGGCTGGGCAACCATGTAGAACGGTGAGGCACATGCAGCCTCCCACACCTAGGTGGAGCTGGCGCAGGGAACATCTGCCTTGCTGCTGACCGGGCAGGCTGGCAGGGCAGAGAGAAGCCTCTGCTCCCAGTGACTGTGGGAGCCTTGTGTGCTGAGACAAACCAGGGCACTATGTAATGATTAAGGGAGCAATTCAACAGGAAGATGTAACTATAACAAATGCATATGCACCCAATTACAGGGCATCTGGCAATTTAAAAGAAATGTTAATGGATCTAAAGGGAGACATAGACTCCAATACAATAGTAATAGCAGACTTCAACACCCCATTTGTATCAATGGACAGATCAGCTAGACATAAAATCAACAAAGAAACAACAGAGCTAATCGACACTACGGATCAAATGAACCTAACATATCTACAGAACTTTTCACCCACAGTTGCAGAATACACATTCTTCTCTCACTACATGGAACTTTCTCAAGGTAGACCATATGCAAGGCTATGGCACAAGTTTCAGCAAACTAAAAAATAAAATAAAATAAAATAAAATAAAAAAACTGAAATCATATGATGCATCTTCTCTGATTACAATGGAGTGAAGCTGGAAATCAACAACTCAAGAATTTCTAGATTATATGCAAACACATGGAGACTGAACAACATGTTCCTGAATGAACAGTAGGAAATAGAAGAAATCAAATAAGACATCAAAAACTACCTGAGAAGATGATAATACAATATATAAACACCTATTGGATACAACAAAATCAGTGTTAAGAGGGAAATTTATAGCAATTGGTGCCTACATCAAGAAATTGGAAACACAAAAAAATAAATGAACTATCAATGTATCTCAAGGACCAGGAAAAATAACAACAAATCAAAACGCAAATAAGCAGAAGGAAAGAAATAATTAAAATGAGAGAAAAATAAATACAATTGAAATAAAAATTATAAAAGATCAATGAAATGAAGAGCTGTTTTGTTTTTAAAAATAAAGTTGACATCATTGGCCCAACTAGCCAAAAAAAAAAAAAAAAAAAAAAAAAGGAGAAGACCCAAATCAAAATCAGAGGTGAAAAAGGAAATGTGATGCAGATAGCACAGAAATAAAAAGAATCATCTGAATTACTACAAAGAACTGAATGCCAACAACCTGGTAAACCTAGAAAATGGATAGATTCTTAAATACATACAACCTACCAAAACTGAGTCATGAAGATACTGAAAGCCTAAACAGAGCAATAATCACGAAGGAAATTCAATCAGTAGTAAAGACCCTCTCCACAAAGAAAAGCCCAGGACTGCACAGCTTCACTCCTGAATTATACCAGACATTTAACGAAGAACAAATTCAGATTCTTCTCAAGCTATTCAAGACAATGGAAGTGAGAGAATCCTCTAAAACTCCTTCTATGAAGCCGATATCTCCTTAATTCTTTTTTTTTTTTTAATTTTTTTTTTTATTTTTTGAAAGGCAGAGTGGACAGTGAGAGAGAGAGAGAGAGAGAGAGAGAGAGAAAGGTCTTCCTTTGCCATTGGTTCACCCTCCAATGGCCGCCACGGCCAGAGCGCTGCGGCTGGCGCACCATGCCGATCCAATGGCAGGAGCCAGGTACTTATCCTGGTCTCCCATGGGGTGCAGGGCCCAAGCACTTGGGCCATCCTCCACTGCACTCCTGGGCCACAGCAGAGAGCTGGCCTGGAAGAGGGGCAACTGGGACAGAATCTGTCGCCCTGACCAGGACTAGAACCCGGTGTGCCGGCGCCGCAAGGTGGAGGATTAGCCTAGTGAGCCGCAGCGACGGCCTCCTTAATTCTTAAACCAGAAGAAGATACAACAGAGAAAGAAAACTACAGACCAATTATAGACCAATATCCCTGATGAATATACATGCAAAAATCAACAAAATACTAGCTAATTGAATCCAACAACACATTAGAAAGATCATTCACCCACACCAAGTGGGGTTTATCCCTGGTGTTCAGGGATGGTTCAACATTTGCGAATCAATAAATGTGATGTATCACATTAAAAAACAGAAGAACAAAAACCATATGATTATCCCAATAGATGCTGAGTAAGACTTTCATAAAATACAACATCCTTTCATTATGAAAACCTTAAGCAAATTGGGTATAGAAGGAACATTACTCAACACAATCAAGTCAGTTTATAACAAACTCATGGCCAGCGTCTTATTGAATGGGGAAAAGCTGGAAGCATTTGCACTAAGATCTGAGACCAGACAAGGATGCACACTCTCACCATTGCTATTCAGTATGGTCCTGGAAGTTTCAGCCAGAGCTAATAGGAAAGAAGAAGAAATCAAAGGAATACAAATTGGAAAGAAGGGAGTCAAACTATCCCTATTTGGAGATGAGATGATTCTATAAATAGAGGATTCAAAAGACTATACCAAGAGACTATTGGAACTCATAAAAGAAATCAATAAACAAGTGCTGGCAAGGATGTGGGGAAAAAGGTACCCTGGTCCACTGTTGGTGGGAATGTAAACTGGTGCAGTCACCGTTGAATACAATATGAAGATAGCTCAGAAATATGAATATAGACCTATCATATGATCCAGCCATCCCACTACTGGGAATTTACCCAAACCAAAAGAAATCAGCATCTGAGAGTTATTAGTAACCCCATGTTCACTGTAGCACAATTCACAACTCAGATATGGAATCAACCCAAGTGTCCACCAACTGTTGACTGGATAAAGAAATTATGGTGTATATACTCAGCAATTTAAAAAAAACCCATCATTTACAAGCTAGACACAACTGGAATCCATTATAGTGAAACAAGCCAGTCCCCAAAAGAAGGATGGCATGTGTTTTCCCTGATTTAAAGTAACTGAGTACCTAAAATGTAATGAATTGGAATGAAATGGACATTTTGAGATTTGATGATTGTTTACAACCCTTGTCTATTCCGTAGAAGAATAGTGTTTTCTGGGGCTGGCACTGTGGCTCAGCGGGTTAACGCCCTGGCCTGAAGTGCCGGCATCCCATATGGGCACCAGTTCGAGACCCAGCTGCTCCACTTCCATTCCAGCTCTCTGCTATGGCCTGGGAAAGCAGTAGAAGATGGCCCAGGTCCTTAGGCCCCTGCACCCACATGGGAGACCCAGAAGAAGCTCCTGGTTCCTGGCTTCAGATTGGCACAGCTCCAGCTGTTGTGGCCAATTGGGGAGTGAACCATCAGATGGAAGACCTCTCTCTCTCCCTCTGTCTCTCCTTCTCTCTGCATAACTCTGACTTTCAAATAAATAAATCTTTTTAAAAAAAGGATTAGTGTTTTCTTTTTCATACTATTTGTTGAACTCTTTTACTTCAAAAAAAAGCACCTAGTTAAAAACTACATAGGACAATGAATCACTCTCCTTGATTGCAATGCACATATGTAGAATAATATTTGCCCTTTTAGGAGACTGAACTTTGACATGCAATTAATTAACCACCACAGATTGCTTTCAGGGAGGGAACAATTTTGGCATTCATGCCTCTATTGCATAGGGTAGTTAAGCAAGTTAACCCAATAGTATTCAGTTGCAGTTAATCCTTGAATGAGAACCACTGAGTGGAAGGCAAATACAAGAACTGAGTTGATACTTGAGCAAACAGTGCTGTGGAAGCTCCTGGAACGCAATACACTTTTTTTTTTACCTTCTGTTGGTGGCAATGGAAAGTGTTTCTACTCCTAGTAGAAAGTTCACCTGACACTAGTGCTGTGAAGGGAAAGAGAAGACATGAAGTAGAGGGAAAGGGAAGGAATGCTTTGGAGGAGATCTCACGCTTCAAAATAACAGGTGGAGTGGAGAAGTCGGGAAGTTTTTTCAGAAGGAGGTGACATTTAGGGAGAGTGATCCATTTTTCAAATGTGAGACTGAGCATTTCCAGGCATCATCTAGCACAATCCTATGAGGTTTCTTTGCATCATAACAAATATATGAAAGTGAACTCAGAAAGCATAGTTGAAGTATCAAAGCCAGAATTGAAACTGGCTAATTATTTAAACTATGCTGAAAACATAGAGATAAAATGGTGACTCTGGACTTGGTTTCAAGAAGAGGGATCCTTTAAGTTAGGGCAGGAATACAAGAGGAGAAAAATTAAGGGGATAATCACAACTTTAATTTCAGTCACACTGGATTGTTGAATTCATCAAGAAACTGAGGTGACATTTCACAGAATTTAATTAAATCTCAAATACAAATTTGAAAAAGATGTGCACGATAGTGATATTCATTTTGCTACAAAGCAAGAGTGTAGAGTTTGAGCACAACAGAATCCTGATGTGACTGGGAGACAGGAGAATAAATAGTTAACTATGATTAGAAATTAAATGGAATTAACATACACGGTATCATAAAAAATGAGAAAGAAAAATACAGTAAGCAGAATGAATATTCATCCAACAAATATACCTGCTGATTGTAGCCAACAATGAGACAAGACAGATGGATGGATGGACAAACTAACATACATTCATACTGCTAAATATTTGCATTTTTATATCTCCACGTGTATGTATGTGTGTATATATACACAAATATATGTGTGTATACATATATACACATATATGTATGTATACATATGTGTGTGTATATACATATGATGGATTGATGCAATTGTACCTTAGGGATTCAAGTGAGCACTGAAAATGAAAATTTCACTTTGAAAAATTATTTATATATCAGCTACAAAGAATTATTTTCATCATTTTCTCTTGTACACAAGGCAACTATCTTTAAAACATGTACCTTCCAATACTAGAATCACCAGAGAAACTGTTAACACTAATGAGCACTAAGGAACCGAGAATACTGAAGGGACTTCAGATAACCTCTGCCACATCATCCCCACATTTCAGCATAAACAATTTATGTGACAATTGACTGCACAGCAGTTTTCTTAAAAACCCTTAAATTTCCCACTCAGTTCTTTGTGTGTTCCTCCCATGATTAGTTTTGTATGATTATACCCTTTTATATTTAAAACAATGGTACTGGAGTTACTTAGTAACCTTTTTTGTGGGAAATATTTAAAAACTTTTATGTTAACTGCTAAATAATATTAAAGAAGAAAATCCAAATATTCAGTAATTTCAAAAAATATATTTGCCTTCTTTCTCTTTGAAAATAGTTGGAAAGCAGGAGAAAGTAATTTCTAAAGAAGTCTTGTATGGATAAAATTAAGGGAGAATATCTTTCAGTTTGAGAATGCTTGGTCAGCTTAAATTCTGACGTTTCCTTTTGAACAACTTTTGCTTTTGTTTACTGTACTCTTTAAGGCTTCAAGGAAATACTCATTTGCTAGAAGAAAGGAACTCACAAGATGCATCAAAATGATCTATTGGAAGCATGAAGTAAGCTACTCCCTGCCAAACCCAGATAAAGAAGCCAAAAGGCTACAAAGAAAGAAGACAGGCACGGAAGAAGCATCAAAAGCAAGATTCAAAAAATAGGTATGATGGAAACACACTGGCTTAATATACAAAACTACAAATATTACGATCAAATAAATAAAAATACAAGAGTAAAAGAGTTGCTAAGAAAGCTTATCATGGCAGATAAAAAGAATAGATGTAGTTAAAGGGATTTAAAAAACAAAGAAAGAAAGAAAAACACAGTCTTTCCCTGCTGCTTGAGAATCAGACTTCCTTGTAATGCCTTAGTGCTAACTCTGGTAACCTGACAAGGGAAGTTTTGAGTTTAGGCAACATTTCTAAGACTGCTCTTGGATTTGGAGGACTATTCAAGCTGGATGTAAAGCTACAGCGTCGGTGATTCTTGTAACTGTCAGGTCTCTTAAAAAATCCTGGATACTGGGGATAGTGTTGTGGCATAGCAGGACAAGCCACCACCCACCCGCAGCATCAGCATCCAATATGGCCACCAGTTCCTGCCCTGCTGCTCCACTTCCAATCCAGTTCCCTGCTACTGTACCCATGAAACCAATGAAGATGGCCCAAGTGCTAAGGCCCCTGCAACCAACATGGGAGAACCAAAAGAAGCCACAGGCTTTTGGTTTTGGCCTGGCCCAGCCCAAGCCCTTGTGACCATTTGTGAAGTGAACCAACAGATGAAAGATCTCTACCTCTCTTTCTGTAACTGCATCTTTCAAATAAATAAAACCCTGGAAATTGTGAATACAGATGTGTTACAAGAGCCATTGGCTCCGAGGGGCCAGAGGATTCTGCCAGAGTTCCCATTCTCATATTATGTAAATTTTGTCTTCTGATGTATGACACATCATTTAGGTACTGGTTCTTAACCTGGGTGATTTTTCTAATCAGCGAACGTATGGCAATGTGTGGTGATATTGTTGTCATCATGACATGGGGAAAGGGCATCCCACTGGCATCTAAACACCCTATAATTGCCAGATAGTTGGCAGGCCAGATTCCCTCTCCCAACAAAGAACTACATTTTGGAGTTAGGAGAGGCCCTTCGCATTAGACTTTTAGTAGCATCCCTGACTCTTACTCGCCAGACACAGCTAGCACTCCTCCCCTTCCAATCATGAAATAAAGCAGCTTTGAGACATCTTCAGCTGTCTCGAGGGGATGGAGAATGATGAAGAGAGCTGGATAGGTGTAGGTTATTTCTGACGTACATGTGACTGCATCTGATACCAAACATGCCTCTAGTAGTCCCTTGAGTTTCAAATCAGTTGAATTTAAGAAGATTCTTAGTAGAATATATCATAAAGGAGTTTACAAAGTACCTTATTAAAATATAATCCATGATAATAGAATCTTATATAATACATACAAGTCAAAAATCTATGGCTAGTAATAAGTATTTAAAATTATATCAAATAAATTGTAAATAATATCCCTGATAACAATTCTGTTCTAGGGATACCAGTCACGTTTCTGACATTACTAGCATCTGACTTCTACTTTTCTGATTGACTACACCACGTACTAAATAAAGCGCTTTTCTGATATTCAGTTTCTTACATTGTCACCTATCTCCTGAAGTGCTTACACATATTTTTTCTTAGTCAGAGACTCATGGTTTTTGTACTTATATATCCCTCTACAGAAAGCATATTAGTAGCATATTTAAAATAAACTGATAGGGGACGGTGCTGTGGTACAGTGGGTTAAGCCGCTGTCCACAGCACTGGCATCCCATACGGGCGCCAGTTTGAGTCCTGGTTGCTCCACCTCTAATCCTTCTCACTGGCAATGTCCTAGTGTTTGGACTGCTGTACCATGTGGGAGACCTGGAAGAAGCTCCTGCCTTTGGCCTAGTCCAGCCCTGGTAATTGTGGCCTTTTGGGGAGTGAACCAGCAGATGGAAGATTGCGCGCGCTCTCTCTCTTGCACTCTTGCTCTCACTCTTGCTCTCGCTCTGACTTAAAAATAAATAAACATTAAAAATGTAAAAAAACTGATAACATCATAGCAATGTTCATGTGCTATATTACTGTTTACTTCTATGTGTGATTATTTTAATGATTATTATTGGCTTTTTATTTCATTGGAGAAGATAATAGTACTCACATTTAAAAATGCCTAAGTTCTATATTTAGAAATACAATGCTGATTTTTGGAAAACAGATAAATTCTTTTTCAACTAGCAAATATTATAAAGGCACAACACTTTCATATATCAAATATTAATATCTATAATAACATATTATTGGAAAATGTGTTGATATTCACTTCTCCTAAAAGAGAATCTATTTTCATAAAGCAAAAACAGGAGGAAGGAGGAGAGAAAAGGGCCCCAGGAAATGAGGTATACCGCTTTCTAGTAAAAATATATTTACTTTAATCACATATCTGGAGGGTTTTGAGGGAGAAATACCCTTAAAGTACTATGGAAACACTAAAATCATCCACTTGAATTCATTTCTGCACAACTGGGTGGGCAGATGTACTTAGCCAACAACATCAACAAACACAAACCTTGCCTGGCTTAAGTTGCGCTTTTAACTACTGAGTTATTAAACCTAACTGGTTCCAATCTACCTTTTTGCATAGATACCCAACATAAAACTTAATAGATGAAATCTTTCTAAATATTGAACAGTGATTGTACCTACGTTAAAACAGCAATAGAGACAAATAGAAAAACAAATGATGTATTATTTTCTTAAATGAGCTCAATACTAACAAATATCCATTTTCCAGGTAATGTGTAGTGGCATGGGCTAGATGTGGAAAGCACTGTATCCATGCTCTGAAGTGAGGAGTCCTTGAGAGAGGGGCAATTTCTTTCTATTTTTGTGGACGATGATTATCTAGTCCTTAAGTGGTTGTCTATTTGCTATGTTTTTTGGAAGGCAGAAGCAACAGAGCGCAAAAGAATGCCCAGGATGACAGGAGGAATTCAGCTAAAGTAATATCCTCCTAGAAACCTCCTGGAAAATAATATGCCCACATGGGAAGTTCAATCTTCAAATATGCTAGAGCAAAGTAAATCCATGGGAAAATGAAGTAAGACATGAAATATTTATATATGACATGCTGACATGAAATAATAATCCAAGAACTTACTCTGCATAGAGTCTAAACTGGGTACAAACAGAATTACATTTCTTCCCCTTTTTTTTTTAAGAAAATTACTTAAGCACAGGGTCCATGGGAACAGTAAGATAAAATAAAATATAATTATTAATGTTTTCAAAATGTTAGCATTGCCTTAGGGTTTAGTTGATTCATGTTCCTAATACCTACTCTAAACCATAAAAGAACCAATAAAGGTATTTAATTCATTTTGAGGAAGATTGTGTAATGAATGTTGGGTTCTATTTAATAATCAATCATGTTAAAATACAAAAAAGGAATTTTTAAAACATTAAGTATTTTTTTAAAGATCTATTTATTTATTTGAAATTCAGAGTTATACAGAGAAAGAAGGAGAGGCAGAGAGAGAGAGAGAGAAGAGAGAGAAGAGTGTGAAGAGAGAGAAGAGAGAGAGAAGAGAGAGAGAGAGAGATCTTCCATCTGCTGGTTCACTCCTCAATTGGCCGCAACAGCTAGAGCTGTGCAGATCTAAAGCCAGGAGTCAGGAGCTTCTTCCGGGTTTTCCCATGTGCGTACAGGAGCCCAAGGACTCGGGCCATCTTCTATTGCTTTCCCAGGCCAAAGCAGAGAGCTGGATCAAAAGTGGAGCAGATGGGACTTGAACTGACGCCCAAATGGGATGCTGGCATGCAGGCGGCAGCTTTACCCACTAGGCCACAGTACGAGCCCCTAAAACATTAAGTATTATCTTAATAAATGTGATCTTGTTCCAGTAAGGACATAAAAGAAAGAATTTCTTAATGATGAGAGTTTTAAATGTTAATTTTTTCCCTGGAAGAGATGCCTAAAATGGATCAGTTCTCACAGAATCTAACAATGTGTAGTTGTGTGGTACAAAAAAGAAAAAAGTTGATTTGGCCCTCAAGGAACTTAAAATACAGCAGGATGTGGGGAATAGGGTGCTACTCTCTGAATATCTGTGTCAGTCCCAAATTGAAAGAGTGAAGTGTGACTGCTTATGTGACAGCGTGCCATTAGAAGGTGGGAACTTTAGGAGGTGGTTAGCTCATAGGGGTCTTCTCTGGAATGGGATTAGTGATCTTACAAGAGTCTCCAGAGAGTTGAATAGCCCTTTCTACCACGCAAGGGCAGAGCAAGAAAGGGTCACATGTAAAGCAGATGGTCAAGGACTTCTCAACCTCTAGAACTGTAGGGAATAAACTTGTTTATGGCTGTCTTGTTAAAACAGCTCAAACGGACTAAGATATTGGTTATAAGAGGAACAAGTAGGAAAATGGAATTTTTTAAGTTAAAATATCAGAACTTACATATCAAAAGGATACTCTTAATGATAGTAATTGCCAGTATGTATTAAAAAGTAAGCAGTGTTCTAGTAACTTTAAAAAATATTTGAATCTCCAAATACTAACTGAAAATTGGGAAAATGTTTCCCTGTCTGGGGGTAAGAAAACCAAAGTTCAGGTTCAGGTTAAACTGCTGCTTGGGATACCAACATCCAATACTGGAGGTTGGATTTGAGTCCCGCTTGCTCAGCTTCCCAGCCAGCTCCCTGCCAATGCACTTGGGAGGGCAGCAGCAGTTGGTAAATGTCCTTGGGCTCTTGCATACTTAAGGGAGACCTGGATGTAGTTGGCTCCCAACTTTGACTAAACTAAACTAATCTAAAACTCCAAGAAGTTAAGCATGTGCTAAGAGATATATATGTAGCACTAAGTGGTAAAACTAAGATTATTTGAGTAAAAGAAAATCCTCCAAATTAATATTCTCTTCAAATTATGCTTACTGAGGCAAGGTAAGTCTTCTGCTTTTGAGAATTATTTTATGGAAAGAAAGCAAAACTTTTAAAATCCAGTCACTTTGGTGACAGAATTAAACTGAAACCATCAGAAGTATTTCTTTTTTGTCGCTCAAACTGACTCTAGACAATATGACAATATTAGAGGAGAGTTCTGAGAATGGCAATGGTGACATAAAAATTAGTAGTTGACTGGAGCTAGTGTTGTCACACAGTGGGTTACAGCACTGCTTGATATGAGCGCCCCATATCCGAGTGCTAGTTTGAACCATGGCTGCTCTTCTTCTGATCCCTCTAATGTGCCCAGAAAGGCAGAAGCTGGCCTGAGCACTTGGATCCCTGACACCTATGTGGGAGAACAAGATGGACTTCCTAGCTTGCCATTGATCCATTGGGGACTTATTTATTTATTTATTTTTTGACAGACAGAGTTAGACAGTGAGAGAGAGAGAGACAGAGAGAAAGGTCTTCCTTCTGTTGGTTCACCCCACAAATGGCCACTACAGCTGGTGCGCTGCGCCAATCGTAAGCCAGGAGCCAGGTGCTTCCTCCTGGTCTCCCATGCTGGTGCAGGGCCCAAGGACCTGGGCCATCCTCCACTGACTTCCCAGACCACAGCAGAGAGCTGGACTGGAAGAGGAGCAACCGGGACAGAACTGGTGCCCCAACCGGGTCTAGAACCCAGGGTGCTGGTGCTGCAGGCGGAGGATTAGCATAATGAGCCATGGCACCCGCGATCCATTGGGGATTGACCTGGAAGATGGAGGATCTCTTTTTTTGTGTCTTTCCCCTTCTCTCTATTGCTATGACTTTCAAATAAATAAACAAATGTTTAAAAAAAAAAAAAAAACATGATTTCTGAAAGAAGTATGTCATCTGATGTGCATCTGTAAGATGAAGAGATGAAGTTTCACTTTGAAGTTCCAAATTGTCCTGTACAGACTAATAATGCAGGTGTACATAGAATTATCAGGAAAAGATCCTCCATGGTCACCAAGAATCAGTCTAAATCATTCACACAGATTTAATTAAATTTAAAATGTCATGAATTAAACTTATCTTTAGCATTAGTCATGAAGAAATCTCATTTGGAAATTTAGAACATTAACATTAAGCCAAAGAGACTGTTTCATATTTACATATAATAAGTATAAATTATAACTATTCACTTAAATGACTTAAGTATACTTAAGTGACTTCAGTATACAAAAATACTATTTATGTGTAAATCCTTCATACAATTCATAAAATTAACTCTCTTAATTGTAAATTGTGTAAGTGGACAGAAGTAAAACTATCACTTCTCGATCTTTTGGCTAAGATCAAGTGCAGAAGTAAAACTAAATGAAAAAATGCGCTTTGCAGGTGTAACATTTTTTCTTCTTTGATTTAGCTATTTCTTTTTCAATCTTATTTTTCACTACATAAGATTATATATAATATAATAAGTATTTGAAGAAAAGAAATCCTCACTAAGTGTAAAGTTCATAAACTCTAAGAGGTATTCCAGAAAAGACAGAATAATGTGACATTTTCTCCTTTCATATACGTGGACACCTTCAAATGTAAGCAACAAGTCCTGGGATAGTCCTGAAACCTAAATAACACAATAAAAAAGGCATACAAGGAGAAGTGTGAAATGTACATATATTCCATTTGTTATCATAGCTTCCATTTATTCAACAAGTTTACCAAATAACTATAATGCAAAATATGCTATGCTACAAATACAAAATAAATAAAATGTAGCTTCTTAACTATAATGACAGAACTAACGCCAATGATGATAGAAAAAAACACACACCTACATAGGTGTGTGTGTACATACATGCAATAAATAACATGAAGCATTGCTATCTAAGTAAATCAAAATATATGTAATTATTTTAATACTTCTAAAAACTCACAATGAAAGTTAGTTTATTGGTTTAACAATGACAGGTTCCTGTGACATTTGTTTTATAGGAATAAGCCTTAGGCAAGCATGTAGGCTGAACCTGTTATAGTTTCAAGCCATATGCCTGGAAAATGAACTTCTAATTTACTTAGGAATATTCTGCAGTTGTTACAAGTTATTTTTACCTGGAAAATACTCAATAATATATATCCAATTCTGCAGAGAACTTGGAAAAATGTGAGAGGAAGTTCGTTCAAAGATATGATTGTATTCTCACCTGGACTATGAAGAGTGCTGGCTAGATCCAATCACCTCCCTGGATGGGCCAGGGAAGCTCATTAGGCTACACCTCTTTCTCTGTCAAGTTGGCTTCAAAGGCAGATAAATTACACCTTTCTTCATATATCAAAAGAGCTAGATTTTTCCTGTGTCTGCTGGTATCTTTTTGCCAATTTCATTCTTGTCATACTACAGACAACTGTACTCTTATTTATTATTATCCATGATCATAGGATTACATTTTAAAATCTGCTTTTGAACTTAGCATTTTCTAAGGGACCTATTAAGAAATGGGAGATAATGAAAGTTTAGCTAAACAACAGAACTTGGGATTTAAGTATATTATATCAAGAATAGAGATCCTTATTCATTTTTTAAAAACATATTACTTTAAAAAAGCTTTAAATCTACAAAACAAAAATTGTGAGGAGACTGCTATTCTTGAAGTTACCAGTCCTACAGCTTTTATGTGCATCAGAGTTTTCCCAGCAAGGAGCGAGCACACTGAAAACCAATTGGTCTAATAGCTCCGGGGTCACTGAAGTTTGGTGTTAGCTCCAGGAGCCTCCAGAGTCCTGTGTACACAAGAGTGCAGTGTTCCAAGTCCCATCAGATTCCTCTGTGGTCACTGCATGGTGTCTCCTCTCTGCTTAGAAAACTGAAGAGTGGGATCAACCCAAGATGGCTGCGCAATGAAAAACTGCACTGACTTCAGCCACTGAAAGATATCAGAAAGAAAAAATAAAAGGCCATGTTTCCAGTGGACTTACTGGGAGAAATTTCCAGTGGAGAATGGAAGAACCAAACAGAGATTCCGTGGGACAGAAAGGAGGAATGACAGACCCACTGCTGTCTATTGTAACCACCCAGATGGTCTCATCAATGGTACATAAAGATGTACTACACACAGAAAAAAAGAAAACAATGGGTATCATGAAATAACATGAAGACAGAAAGCCTCATAGTAAAAGAACAAGGAAGATTCAAAATAAACAAAAGGATTACTAATGGAAAAATGGCAGGATCAAGCCTTTATTATAAATAACAACCTTGATTACAAATGTCCTGATTGTTCAACTAAAAAATATAGGCTGGCTGAATGGATTTTTAAGAAAAAGACCTATCTGTATGCTGTCTACAAGAAACACTCTTCCACAATAAAGATACACATAGACTGAAAAGGAAAAAAACACAGATACTCCATGCAAATGGAAATCAAAAGTCAGAAGCCAGCAGTTGTTAAATTCATACCAGACTAAATAGATTTAAAAAATAAAGTCTAAGTTCGGAGATTGGGAGCATTCAGGGTAGTATGGCATAGACGTAAAACAAAAACTGTTAAAAGGCACAAAGAAGGTCATTATGTAATGACTAAGAGATTAATTCAACAGGAAGATGTGAACATAGTAAACATATATACACCCAATGTTGGGGCTCCCAGTTTTATAAAACAAATGTGAATGGATATAAAGGGAGACAGAAGCTCTAATACAATACTACTGCAAAAGATCACTGAAATAAAGAGATGGTTTTTTGAAAAGATAATCAAAATTGATCAATTGTAGGACCAACAAAGGAAAAAAAAGGAAGATGATCCCTACCTTATATCCTATACAAAAATCAACTCATAGTACATCAGGAATCTAAATCTAAGACCTGAAACTATCCAATTCCCAGAAGAAAATATAGGGGAAATACTGCAAGACGTTGCCATAGGCAAAGACTTCTGGAAAGCACAGGCAATAAAAAAAAAAAAAAAAAAAAGTAGACAAATGGAATTACATAAAGCTAAGAAGCTTCTGAACAACAACAACAACAAACAATTAACAAAGTGAAGAGGTAACAAACAGAATGGGAGAAAATATTTGTAAACTATGCATATGATAAAGGATTAATATCCAATATATGGAAGGAGCTCAAAAGACTCAAAAATAACAAAACATACTGTGGGGAGCAAACCGGACTAGACTGAGTTACTGGAATTAAGACTTATTCTATGCATCTGCTCTCCCACAATATGGCGCTGGGAGAGAAGTAAACAGCTTCCGCACAGCTGCCTCCAGTTCAGCTAATAAACTGTAGGACTTGCTCCTGATTGGAGGAGAGCAGCGTACTCGGCGTGTGGGCAGCCGAGTTGGGATTGGCGGAGGAGGACTATAAAGGAGGAGAGAGACGGCATGCACCGGGAACATCTATGGGGAACATCTATGGGGAACATCTAGCTGAAGGAACACCTGTGCAGCCCCCGAGAAGAGCCGGCCGGCGGTGTGCCGCTCCCCTGCGGAAGTGGGGAATGTGGCCAGGGGGAACTGCCCTTCCACGGAGGTGGAAGGGATAGTAGCCAACCCGAGAAGAACCAGCAGCAAACCCGGGGAGGGCCGAGCAGACAAAAGAACAGCGCAGGGTCCTGTGTCGTTCCTCCACGAAGAGGGGGAGCGACATAATGGTGCCGTGACTCGGATATGAAGCCTAGGCAGGGCTTAGTGTCGTTCCTCCATGAAGAGGGGGAGCGACATAATGGTGCCGTGACTCGGATATGAAGCCTAGGCAGGGTTTAGTGTCGTTCCCCCATGAAGACGGGGAGCGACATAATGGTGCCGTGACTCGGATAGGAAACCTAGGACGGATAGGAAACCTGGGAGGGAAGAACTGGGAAAATACCGGAGAGAGAGACTAGCAAACAGCCTAGGGAAAAGCCGGACGAAAAAGGTGCCGGAAGAAGCTATTGAAAGCCTAGGCATAGATTCGGATACGGACTACGGGGGGAAGCTGGGAGAAATCTCTAAGGTCGAAAGCGAAAGTGAAAGCTAGAACAAACAGACTCGGATGCGGACTGTGGGGAGAGGCCAGGAGAAATGAGGGAGGAGTATTGTTGGAGGAAAGCTTGGGGAAACATACCGGGTAGAGAAAAATGTTAGGGAAATTGAAGCCGCGGGGGGCAGGCCGAGGCGGATACGAAAGCCACTTTGGGATTCTCAAGTTAGCCCGGGAATAGGGGGCGAAAAGTTGAAACCAGAAGCTGAAACATAAGCCAGATTGGGATCCGTCTGATTAGCCCGGGGAGCAAAGGACGGGAAGCCAAACCGTGGGGCGGAGACGTAAGCTGGGTTGAATTCGCCAGGCTAGCCCGGGGAACTTGGATTGAATGCTAGTGGCGGACACGTAAGCTACGCTGTGTGACTCGCGGAGGCTGCCGCGCGCAGACAGAGCGTGCGGGGCTCAAGTACATAGGGAACGCGGGGCTGGCGCAAGGCCGTGGTTCAGACGCGAAAGGGTTAAGTGCGAGACCGCGGAGTGTGTGTGCAAAGCCGAGCCGCGCAGATGAGGCGCGGGCTGAAGCGGCGCAGAGCCGGGAACCCGCCAGCGGGGCAAGGCGCCGGAAAGCCGCAGGGATAAGAGAAACAGAAGTTTAGAAGTAAAAGAGAAATAGGAATGCTGGAAGATAGAAGTAAAATGGGAGAAATAGGAATGCCCGGAGATAGAGAAATAGAGAAATAGAAAGGCCTCCCTACAACACTGCAATGTGAGAGCTTGGATTCGGTCTGCCTGATTAAGTGAGGCGATGAGCACGATGAGCACCTGTGGCGGCTAGCAGCTTATGCGCCGCAGTTCACCGAAGACAGGCACGAATTAACATCAGTAAGGCCTCCCCACAAAAAGGCAATGAGAAGGCTTGGATTCGGTTTGCCTGATAGGGCTTGTAAGCCCCTGCAGGCAGAGCAGAGCATGCGCTGCAGGGCACCGAACACAGGCACGCATCAGCGCCTAAAAGCCTCCTCACAACATGGCGAAGAGAGGACCCGGATTCGGTTTGCCTGATTGATAGGACTTGCAAGAGCCTGTGGCAACTCTAGCAAGTAGAGCAGAGTGTGTGCCGCGGGACACCGAAGACAGGCGCGTATCAACGCCAAAAATAAAAAGAAAGGGGGATCTGTGGGGAGCAAACCGGACTAGACTGAGTTACTGGAATTAAGACTTATTCTATGCATCTGCTCTCCCACAATATGGCGCTGGGAGAGAAGTAAACAGCTTCCGCACAGCTGCCTCCAGTTCAGCTAATAAACTGTAGGACTTGCTCCTGATTGGAGGAGAGCAGCGTACTCGGCGTGTGGGCAGCCGAGTTGGGATTGGCGGAGGAGGACTATAAAGGAGGAGAGAGACGGCATGCACCGGGAACATCTATGGGGAACATCTATGGGGAACATCTAGCTGAAGGAACACCTGTGCAGCCCCCGAGAAGAGCCGGCCGGCGGTGTGCCGCTCCCCTGCGGAAGTGGGGAATGTGGCCAGGGGGAACTGCCCTTCCACGGAAGTGGAAGGGATAGTAGCCAACCCGGGAAGAACCAGCAGCAAACCCGGGGAGGGCCGAGCAGACAAAAGAACAGCGCAGGGTCCTGTGTCGTTCCTCCACGAAGAGGGGGAGCGACACATACAACTCAACTAAGAAGTGGGGGCTGGCGCTGCAGTGTAGCGGGTAAAGCCACCATATGGGTATAGAGTTAAGTCCCAGCTGCTCTACTTCAGATCTAGCTCTCTGCTTACCCAGGGAAAAAGCAGAAGATGGCTCAAGTCTTTGGGCTCCTGCACTCATATGGGAGACCTGGAAGAAGCTCCTGGCTCTTGGCTTCAGATTGGCCCAGCTCCAGCTATTGTGGCCATTTGGGGAGTGAACCAGTGGATGGAAGCATTTTTCTACCTCTGCCTCTGTAACTCTGCCTTTCCAATAAATAAATAAATTTAAAAAATAAATGGGAAAAGCATACAAGAGGATATTTTTTCAAGGGATCAAATAGAAATGGTCAACAGACACATGAAAAAGTACTCAGGATCATTAGCCATCAGGGGAATCCAAATAAAAACCACAATGAGGTATCACCTCACCCCAGTTAGATTGGTTATCCAAAAATCCAAAACAAATACTGGCAAGGAAACAGATACCCTAATATACTGTTAGTGGAAATTCAAATTTGTATAACTATTATGGAAAACCATATGGATATTCCTCAGAAAACTAAAAACAGATCTACCATATAAACCAGAAATCCCATTCATGAGTCATATTCAAAGGAAATGAAATTAGCATATGAAAGAGATACCTGTATGCCCATATTTATAGCAGCTCAATCCATAATGATATGGAATCAACCTAGATGTCCATAAACTGATGACTGGATAAAGAAAATGTTGTATACATACACAATGGAATGTTACTCAATCATAAAGACAAGTGAAATCTTGACATTTTCAACAAAATGGATACAACTGTAGACCATTATGTTAAGTGAAATAAGCCAGACTACAAAAGGCCAAAACACATGCTTCCTCTTATCTGTGATAGTTGGTATGTACAGCAAGTCTAAAAATTGTGTGTATATCCTGTCATTCAGTATAGAGCTATAAAATATTGCTTCACTGAACCATAGTATGCAAATGACAATATAATCTTTGCCAAGTTAAAAGAAAAAAAAAGAAATGGGGAGGGCCAGTGAGGACTCTTGGGATACAACTAATGTGCTGTTCTCAGTTTGGATATTGGTTGTAAGTGTGATCAGAGGATCACAAACTCATTTATCTACACACTTATATGTGCTTCTTGGTAGGTATACTGTATTTCAATAAAATGCTGAATAAAATTTTAAAAAGAAGATTGAGGAACTGTTTTTCATTCTTTGCTTTTCTTCCCCTCCTCCTTTTCTTCCCTTCCCTTTCTTTCCTCCTTCTTCCTCATATTTCTTTTCCTTTTCTCTAAAATCTGTTTTCACATGAACCTCATATCCGTGAGCATACCTTGAGAATATAAAGGATAGTAAGAAGCATGCAATTAAATGAAACTTGAAATCTAAGACCCATTTTCTTCAAGAAAACACTAACCATTCAGTACAATCAGTCAAGTAACTTGACATTTGTTTGCAAATATCAGATTGCGTATTTATAAGACAAATAATATTCCTAGAATCTGAGTTCCCTCAGAGTAGGAGCAGGGAATGGTTAAAGAACAGCACCTTGTCCCCTCTCTTCCTCCACACACCTCCTTTAAAAATGTATTGGCTTCTAAGACACTCTAATCACAATATTTCCATATGAAAATTGTTTTTCATATTTAAAACCTTCTAATTCATTCTGCAACAACCCTAAATTTAATATAAATATGACATTTTTGGGATCAATTCTATTTTCAGTGTTCTGGGTTAAAAAAGGATCACTGAGTGTTTATTAAAGTGCATAGATTCGACTACTTCAACTGTTTTCTTGAAGACTACAGTAGCAATTATTCAATAAATGGTACATCAGTTATAATTTCCAGCAGCACTAACAGAGATGGGTCAGATTGTGTACAGTTTGCTTTGTCTCAGCAATATCCTCACCACCTGGCAACAAAGTCACCAAGACCTACTCTAGGGACGCAACAAGAATAATGTTGCTAAATCTGTATGGACCCTTACATTTATGGATTTAGAACCTTTAGTCCTGAAAGCAAATGGAAAGCCTGGGGTGTCTATTTTTTTTAAGCTATCACCATAATGTCAATTAAAAAGCTGAAAACTTATCTTATTGAACACTCAGTTAAACAATTATCTGTTAAGAAAGTCAGACAAAAATCCAGAACCTAAAAAATCTGCCGAATTAGTTCTTTGTTACCAGATAATTTTGTACCCCATAGTTATAGCTTCCGATGTACAAATAGCACTTTAATGATTCCATATCCACAATTTAAGCAAAGGATGCTTTAAAATAGGTGGATAATTTGGACAAAGGGCAGGCAATTGTCTGCAGTAGAAACATGAACTGTGAAAACAAAAGAGCATTAGCAATTAGCAATTACTTCTAGTCTCCACTTTGCTACACTGCACATGGACAGTTTTTAACCATTAGGCTTGTCAGTCCTTTGGCGTTAACCAACCACATAACTCTATCATAATCATCGCACACACTAATACAACTCTTTCCTAGTAGCTCAAGTAATAAGCAGATTTAAGGAAAATTAGTTCAAATTGGATAGCAATGAGGTAGAAACATCTCGTTCTAATCCAATTCCAAAAATCACCTCGTTTCACTCAGAGAATAAAGGTATCATTTCTCCTGTTATCCCCAAAATTGAAATACATAAAAGGAATGTACTCACACTGCACGATGAGCTGCACCAGGGCTTCCCGGGGTTTCACATTAAATCCGTTGTACTGGCTGGTCTGGCATCTGTACATTCCTGACATTTCCCTAGTCACATTCACAATCCTCAGTGTTCCATCGTAACTCTCCATCTGCATTGACCCATCAGGCATTGCCACTTCTTTGTCTGCTCTAGACCAAAGGATGATCGGTTTAGGTTTCCCAGTTACTTGACACTGCAGTTCTATTGTATCTCCTTCTCTGGTGACCAAAGGTGATTTTTCCTGTGGAACAGTCAGATTGGGTGGAACTTGAAATGGGAAAAAGAAAATTTTTCAAGGTTAGTATAAATTTGGTGAAGCATATGCAGACACAGAAAATCATTAGGAAACAATATCTGCTGGTTGAAGAAATGTTACAATTCAGATGACAAACATAAGGAGACCTTGTGAACAGACATCCTTACAAAAATAATATAGAGTGGTTTTCACTGAACACTCTCAAATTAGGGTTTCAAACATTAGCACAACATACAAGGCACTGAGTTGGAAAATGAATGGTCAACATGAAAACACCCTCCTCAGTCACATGTGCTCATTAGCCGTTGCCTGGGGCTTTAACACCAGTTTTTCTCACGAGCTGGATCCAGACTGCTGTGGGTAGGAATCAACTTCATAAACTTAGCATCCACAGGAACTGCAAGTAGTGGGAAATGAACAAGAGGAACCTCTGACATAAAATCAGAAGTTGTCACTCTGGTTTAGAACTTGTGGCCAAACTGCCTAACTTCAGGGTCCACTCTCTGGCTAGTGGGAAGGGAACTGAAATATTGGCTACAATGACACACTCTTTGAAAATCCACTGCTTTCTCTTATTTCGGATTTCTAATTTTTAAGATTTATTTATTTCATTTAAAAGAGTTACACAGAAAGAGAAGGAGAGGCAGAGAGAAAGGCCTTCCATCCACTGCTTCACTCCCCAGATGGCCACAACGGCTGAAGCTGTGCCGATCTGAAGCTAGGAGCCAGGAGTTTCTTCCAGGTATCCCATGTGAGTGCAGGGGCCAAAGTATTTGGGCCATCCTCCACTGCTTTCCCAGGGTATAGCAGAGAGCTGGATCAAAAGTGGAGCAGCCGGGACTCGAACTGACACCCATACGGGATGCCGGCACTGCAGGCAGCGGATTTACTCACTAACTCTAGTTGTTTTTGACATGTGAATTTCATTTTAAGATATTTGTAACCAATGTTTTGCCATGATGTTATCACTATTTCAGTAAAATTTTAAAAATAGATTTCAATGCACATAAGTACATTTTTCTCAAGTAAAGGTAATTTCTGATTTTACCAGGAATATTTATAGTGAAATTTTATTTTACTGAATCTTTTTTATTATACTATAACATGTATGAATGAGGATTTAGTGAAAAACATGAACTGAAGGAGAGACTACAAATTATTTTTGTTACAGACACTGTCACCTTTCCATTGGAAGTATTTTTATATTATGCAATTATGTATGAACTCAAATGGGTTTACAGAACAGTGTATCTATTAGGAAAGCACAAATAAAATAAAATGTCAGAGACAAGAATAACCAGAAATATGTGAATAACTTAATCCTTCTTCTTATTAACATCATATGTTCTCTTTGCATATAGAAATACATGCGGAAGGGGAAAGATTTGAGGGGCAGCACTGTGGTGTAGCCGGGAAAGTTGCCACCTGCTATGCCAGCATCCCCTATGGGCAGCTGTTCGAGTCCTGACTGCTCTACCTCCTATCCGGCTCCCTGCTAATGGCCTGGGAAAAGCTGTGGAAGATAAGCCAAATGTTTGGGTCTCTGTGCCCCCTTGGGAGACCCAGATGAAGCTCATGTCTCCTGGCTTCAGCCTGGCCTAGTCCTGGCCGTTGTGACCATTTGGGGAGTGAACCAGAGAATGGAAGATCTCTCTCTCCCTCTCCCTCTCTCTGTGTAACTCTGACTCTCAAATAAATATTTAAATAAAAACAAAACAAAAAAAGAAAAATGAAATTTTTTATTCTCCCTCTAGTACTGAAATACTCTATTTCCAAGGTACAAAAACTAACACAACTAGGTTTTAAAATTATTTTCAATTAATGTTGACATGTATCTTATTACAAAAAGAGAAAAATAAATTCAAGTTCAAAGTGATAGAATAATCTTGCTCATACAAAAATAACCAATCTACTTTTTATTTAATTCCTTCATTTAATTAAATAGCTTTCATAATGCATTATATATTGTAATTTAAAAACATGATAACTTAAACGCTCTCTTCTTAGTAGATATATACCTTTTAGTAACTACCTTAACCAACTCTTATGCCTCTACTATGGGTCAGAAACAATTAGTAATTTATCTCAATTAATAATATTAATAACCAGCTAGTTAACATTTAAAAATTAGAATATTGAGTCGAAGAGATAAGAAATATGTTGGTTTTCTAGAATACAAGCCAAGGCCAATATATAGCAGGTTGGCAATGTAGTCCTAACTCCTGAACCAGGTTGCAATGAATATGGAATTTGGCAACCATAAGTGAGTAAGCACTGGACTCCCTTCTTGCTGTATCCATCTGCTCACATGGACAGGTCAGACAGAATGTCAGCCCATTTTATGGTCACTGTCCCAGGGCAATATGAGATGAGACAAAATGTGAAGGAGTATATTAAAATATTTTGCAAATTATCTGACTTCTAACTTATATATGTCAAATTAGTATTTTCATCCACCTTAGGCTACTTCCCATATGCATCAAAAACTGCCAACCAAATAAATCCAAAATCTGATAAGTTCTGTGAAATAATTTCCTTTGAGGGTTATCTCTTGGAATGTTCAATCCATATCTCATCCAAAAACAAGCCCCATGATCTTAGTAAATTGTAACCTTTTTGAGTACTGAATCGTGAAAAGACAAAGTTATACTTTGTGTGCCCCAAGGTTATCAAAATTCTGAACAAAGGAGCAAAGAGTGAAAAGTTAAAGAGTAGACCATATGAAATTACGTATTTTCTTATTTACTAAGACAAATAGTTAAATATCTTATTATATTTTGTCATTCTAATCCAAAAATTTTCTTGAATAGTCATACTGTTAAAGCTTATCATGCTGAAAATTTGATGATTCTCTTTATAAATTTGTTTGTTATATACTTATTTAAACTTTAACTTTTCCTTTGCCTGATAAAAATGATAAAAATCTCAATCTCAGTTTTAATTTCAGTAACTTAAAAATAGTTTCTTAGATAAATTATCCCAGGCTCTACTACATAGTAAAAATTGACTAAAAGTTGGTTTAAATTCATCTCTTCCACAAGACTTTGAAACTTAAAATCAGAGTTACAACTTGTCAGCTCTCTTGGCCAAAAAGACCTCATCATTTTTCAAAGTATTATAGTTTTCTCTTACTCTCTAAATCCTCTAATTACATTTTCTATTCTGCAGAATTACAAACTAAACCCTCTTAGTTATTACTATAGATTTTCCAGTAGGAGTTCTTATGTGATGTTTTACTATCATATATTCATAGTATAAATTTTTACTTTATACCAAGGTTCTTCCAGCCTATGATTGCACCCTATTTTTATATTCCAAAACTCTCTCAAATCTAATCACCACTTACTTCTTGATTAGGATAATAGTTAATTATCAAAACATCCCGTCTATTAATTAAAATCATGGATTTTTTTTTTTGTTTCACCATTTGCTCTTGTCCTCCACTAATATCCATCAAATCCTATTTTTTATTTATCAAAAATGTCTCTCATATTTGTCTGTTTCTTTGCATGGCCACAGGCAGTTTTCTCAGAAGTCATTTTTCCTTCTTGTGATAATATCCTAAACTGACTTCCTGTCACCAGTCTCATTCTTCCAGGTTTCCCATTACCTTGTCATAAATGTTATAATAAACACAATTCCATTCGTATCACTATCAACACTGCAAACCCCAGGGAAAATGCTTCTTATAACACTGTTTTAATTTAAGAAAAAAAATTGAAAACAGCAGAATCTCCTTGTTAAGTAAACCAGGGAACATTAATGTAATATATTACAGAAACCTTTTAAAAATGATATAATAGACCTATTAAAAATAGACCTATCAATTGATTTATTGATAAAGGTATTTATATTATCAAGGAAAGCGTATTAGTAGACAGTATAACCATTATTACTGATAAAAATGTGTTACTATATACAAGAACAGTAATATACAATTTTTATACAGAGTTTAGCAGCTCCTGTTATGTACATATAAAAATAAACAATGTGAGATGACAGCATGTTAATCTGCTTCTCCATAGTTATCTTCCTCTCTAGGTATATCCCATGACATCATGTTGTAAACCTCGAGGGCATACAATAAACTGTATTTTAGCAGGCAGACAATAATGGATGTGACTAAATAGTTTTCTGAAGGGAAGAATGCAACTGCTTACTCCCTATATTGCCAGCATTCAGTGCACTATACCTCCCCTAACAGGAACTCAGGAAAAGATTTTATACCTGTTGTACAAATTAAGACAGTAAGGGAGAGGAGCACTGATTCAGGGCACAGGAGACCAATGCAGGGAAAAATCTAGAACAAAGAAAATCCCAGAAAGAACTACATCAAAAGATAAACAGTGGTTCTTTCACATTGAAAAACTATTGGTAAATTTTATTTTTATACCTTCCCTTCATTGTTCACTTTCTCTACCACATGTGCAATGCATATTGGTATATTATAGGCTCCAGAATCCCAGAGAAACTTAAAAGGTCATTTCAATCTATTTTCAAAACTCACTCAAAAAACATCCACTTTTCAGTAACACAAATATTTCACACCAGAAATGGGGCTCTGCACAACATAGTCAGAAGTGCTCTCTCCTGGTACACTCCTTTGCTTGCGGTTTCCCTGATTAGTTAACCTCAGAGCTCTGTAGCAAATAGCTCCTTCCAGTGTTCAGACTGTCTGTTCCCAGCACCCCTGCCCACCCTCTGTGTTGAAACTCAGCTTAAATGTCACTGCTTTTCCAATGTCTTGCCTACTCCAGGATGACCTGATTAGTCACTTTTTGGGACCACATTACATTGTATGTTGTATACTCATCTAATCTGGGCTTGTAGCTTGGCTTATAATTATTTTTTTGGAGGGAAAGACAGGAAATTGATTGGGGAGAAAAGAGGGATGGGGAGGGGGAGACAAGAGGCAACAGAAAACAGACAGCTGCCATCTGCTGGGGTTACTTCTCTCAAATCTCCACAAATAGCTGGGGCTAGCATGGGGCTAGAGCCAGTAGCTAGGAGCTCCATGCAGGTTTCCACATTGGTGGGATGGGCCATAATCTACTGCTTTCCTACACGAATTAGCAAGAAGTTGGATTGGAAATGGAGCAGCATGGGCCTGAAGTCACACTCTACTATGGGATGCTTATGTTGTAAGTGACAGCTGTTGCACTGTGACACAATGCCAGTCCCTTGGCTTGTATTTTCTCCCTTGCATGTAGCTCTGACAACATGGTTCCTAGAAGGCACACTGTAACTTCTTCCATCTTGCATGTCTAGTGCCTGCTTTCCTGCTTGGCCCACAAGAGATAATTATGAATGATTGAGATAGGAAGAAAAAGAAAAGGGGAGAGGAATTTAGGGTAGCATAGATAAAAAGCTCTGAATTTAATTGTTAGTGGGAATAAACACAACACATAGATCATGCAAATTTCAGGAAAAAGTGAAAAGTAAAATAAAGTAATTCTGCAATCAGTTACACATAGGTACCAAAATTTTTTGTAAAACATTGACAGGATAGATTCTTGAAGTACCTCTTAAGATGCAGAGAGTGTCTTAAGAATCAAGAAGGAACCTTTCCAATTTTCTTTTCTCTTCTTTTATTTAAAGACACAAATAGGGGCTGGCATTGAGGTTCAGTGGATTAAGCCACCACTTCCTACACTAACTCTCCATGTTGGAGGGTAGATAGGTTTGAGCTCTGGCTGTTCTGCCTCTAATCGACCTGCCTGTGTAAGACGGTGCAAATACTTGAGCCCCTGACACTCATGTAGGAAACCCGGACGGAGTTCCTGGCTCCTGTTTTCAGCCTGGCCCAGCCTGGGCTGTCGTGGACACTTCGGGGACTGAGCCACTAGATGGAAGATTTCCTCTCTTTCCTTCCATTCTTCAAATAAATAAATTCTTTTAAAAACAGATGTGGAGAGATAAGTTGTGAATCCAAATAAAAACATACAAGAAAGAGGCAATTTGAAGATATGCCATCCAATTTTTCTAATATTTTTATGTTATTAACCAAATAAATTATTTTCCTAAAACTAAGCCTTACAATGAAACTAAGCACAAAGTTTCATTTGTCTACAACATGTCATATCTGTATTCATAACGCACTTGCTAGAAAAACTCCTTCCTAGTAAAACATACAGATAAATTCTCTGACATAAAGTCTATACTCCGCCTTTGCTTTGAATTGTCCTGCCTGGAATGTCACTGCAGGATATTCTACAATCAGAGAAACTTGAAAAACATGGGATGACACCAAAGTTTCTCATTCCCAACATAAACAAACAACTGAACAACTGGTTTTCTGTGAACTTCATTGTATCATGGACTATAAGAAGCTCTAAACAAGTTTGATGCTTTCATTTATTAATTAGGAAGGAAGCGGAGGAAAGCTGACCCTCAGTCTGAGAAGATCACAGGTTTATTTTCCTTATGCAAAGAAATGCAAGGGAAGCTTAGCTTGAACTGTGAGATAACATGTGATATTGTCTGAAATACAGACAAAATATGCTTTGTGTAGACTTATGGTCTTAAAATATGTAAATATAGTTCAGTTTGCTAATAAATATACAATAAAAATAAGTAATAAAATGAGTAATATGCAGAATTTTCTTTAGGACAACAACACTGTTTTCAAGAAATGAAAAATTTAATTTTATATTATACTTGACCTTTGAGGGGAATAGTTTACAACAAATACGTATGTTCCAGAGCAGAATGCATAGTCTATATCAAAAATACAAATATAAATAAGATTCCAAGAATTGTTTGTTCATGAGAATGACCCTAGGAGACCAGATATTAAGAATTCTCATGATGATCAGAAATAAACAAACATAAAGAAGACTGAAGTAAATGATGACTTTATGTCACTATGGTAAATAATGCAAATTAATCAAATCTATTTGTGTGTGTGCATGTTTTTCAAGAACAAATGGGTTAAAGAATTTATTGTAGACTATGGGTTTCAACCCTAGTGACCTACTTATTGAGAATCTCAAGTAAGCAGCATCCTTACTGAGACCCCATAGTTGTAAAGGAAAGATACTGTGACACTAGATGCTTTTTCACTGACTACGTCAGCAATCCTGACTCCTCTGTTAGCAGCTTTTTAAGTAAGAGTCATGCAGATAGCTAGAAAACACATGACCATTTTGAGAAATCACTAAGTAATTTTACATATAAGGAAGGAACTAAACAATTTACAGTAGCAACAACTGTCCCTGGCACATCAGTAACAATGTCTCACAATGGGCTGTGGTATAAAAAAGATAAACCACTAGTGTAGGGAGATCATCAGCATGCTTGTTGTAATACCACTCCAGAAAGTATATTTGGTGTGAAAATAATTTTATTATTGTAGTCAATATATTCAAACCTTCATACCCTAATACTGGAAATAGTCTAATAATGACACACATCATAGATCTGAATATACCACCGAGATTGGGAATAATTGCCTTATATACAAAGTTTATAAGAACACAATACTCAGAGGCCCCTGGAAAATATGCACATAATTATTTAAGACAATTTTGAGAATTTGCTTCAACGTAAAAAAAAAATTATGATCTAAGTCAAGTAATTTTTAACTAATAAGGTTGACCTACATAAAGTATGATTAATAATTACATGTCACTAAAAATATAAAATGTGTTTGAAAGGTATTAGCAATGAAAGAAGAAATCCAATACACTAAAGATCCTCACAAATTGATAGATTTCATAATATCTGTTTCCTTGTAGAGTTCACAACTGGTAACATACAATGTTTGATGAAAAGCAGCACAACTTCTGCACATTTTTCAATAAAGGAATAAAGATTCCCACTTGACTGCAAATAATTCCTGGTATGTAAAAATACAAAGAGATAATATGGTGAATTATATGATACACAGTAACAGAAATTTATTTTTTGTATTCGTTTGTTTTTAAAAGTGCAGAACTTAATAAAATTTATTAAAAATAAAATATGTAAGGGCCAGCACTGTGGTATAGCAGGTAAAGCTGTCACCTGCAGTGCCGGCATCCCATATGGGCGCTGGTTCGAGACCCGGCTGCTCCACTTCTGATCCAGCTCTCTGCTATGGCCTGGGAAAACAGTGGAAGATGGCTCAAATCCTTGGGCCCCTGCACCCACATGGGAGACCGGGAAGAAGCTCCTAGCTCCTGGCTTTGGATCAGTGCTGCTCCGGCCATTGCAGCCAATTGAGGAGTGAACCATCGGATGGAAGACCTCTCTCTCTTCCTCTCTTTCTCTCTCTGTGTAACTGTGACTTTCAAGAAAATAAATAAATCTTTAAAAAATAAAATAAAATATGTAGAACATTCCTGGGCTATAGATTAATATAATACGCTGCATTGTTGTACTTCCTCCTGAATTATCTTTTCTCTTATAAACAAATTACTAAATCCATTTAATAATGTTTCTTTCTCTTCCTAAAAAAACTTATGTGCTATTATGAATCTTTCTTGAAAATCATGTCAGATATCTATAACAATTCACCATTTTTCACAATAGAAGGTGTAAATCCCTTTGCTTGTTTTCCATCTTACATGCAGAATCTTGGTAAACCCTATTACTTCTATGAAAAAGTCTCTACTCCACTGAGGCAGGATTTCTAATCTGATAACTCACATGGCTTACAACTCCTTACCTTCCTTCCTTCTCTCCAGAAATGAGTTTGTTCTCAACATATTCACCCAATGACTGTCAATTGCTAAATTTACAGTTCAGTCTTATCTTTCCTGATGTCCTCACAAAATGAGTACTTCTTTATTCACTTATAGCTAACCATGCTGATAACAGCGTAACAGTTTTTCTGAGTTTTCAGTAGTTCCCACATCATGTGACATCTTAAAGTATTTAGAGGAGATTGATATATTCTTGATGGACTGATGCAACACTAATCAAGGTTACCAAGAAATCCAAGTATGAAAACTTTGGGTGAATAATCACCCTTGACTATCCAATGTTAATTATCAAACATACACATTTCAAGATCATTTTTCACATGTAATTATTTTAGTTTTCAAGTTTAAAAATCCAAAAAACACAACAGATATTTATAATATCAGCATTTCTACTGGATTTGGACTTGTTCAGATGGATGATTCAAGGGAGTAGAAATAATACACTAAAATAGTGGAAGCATTTGATAGTATTGAGTAATTTGTCCATTCTATAGCTCTCCTTAGTTAGCAGGAAAGAAAATGTTGGTTCTACAAGACTGTCCATGTGGTTCCATATTCTAAGTTTGTATTACTGATAGTCCCATAAATTAAATAAGTATTTATTTTTGGATATATCTTTATGCCAGATGGCATGCCTACTGTTTTGTCCATGTTACAAATACGCATAAACGTATCTCTTCTTACATTCTGTAAATAAAAATTGCTCTTTATCTTTGCAATGGCACACACTTAAGTACCTCACCAATAATAATTTGGGAGATGCTAATAAGTCAAGATCGATAATGCTTTTACAAAGCTGGCAATACAGCAGGAACATTAAAAATAGACATGAAGTTAAAATAAAACATTTGCATTTCTAAAGGGAACTGTACATTCATACACACACATGCATGATGTTTATTTTTGAAAGAGTTGGGGAAATTTTATCAAAATGGTGGTGTTAGCTATTTGAAGCATACAGGGAGAGGCATGTAGTGCCTCTGATTGGTTTGGTATTGGAAGATGAAGGACATGCAGTGTCATTCAATCAGGAAAACAAGTTTGGCAGGCAACAGTGTGGCTGTTCCAACTTTCCTCTCCCAGCAGGTGTTGCTATGGCAAGAATAGTCTTTGAGGGATTTGATAGAATACAAAATATAAGGTGAAAGAACAAAACAGAAAATTGTTCTTGTTCTCTGGGTGGCATTCATACCTTCCCTCCTACACAAGACACAAGACCAGTTGCAGTAAACACATGTTCTACCCTTGCTGCCTCATGAACAAGTGATTGATGGGGATTTAGGCTAAGGTTGCTCAGGTCAATTCTGGTTCAGCTTTCAAACAGCTTGAGTTGTTATGATCATTTAATAAAGTATTTTCTAGAATCATTAAAACAAATGTATACTCATATGAGGATTTTCTATCAACCTGTTTGGATGTGCATTATTTCCTTTCTCTTGCCTAACTGCTCTTGTTAAACTTTGGGAAAAGCCATGAAAATGCACTTTCTTTTTCTTTTTCTAACCTCTCTTCCCAAACATTTTTTTTTTTCTCAAAGAAATATATAAATGAAAGTCAGTAACTGAGAACATACTTAATGTCCTCCATGTGGAAAACTCTGTTTTCTGAAACAATGAAACAAATTAACAAGAACAAGATATTTTTTCTAGTGACTTAAATTAGGTTTACATTTTAACAAGTGAGGAAGACAGCCTACTCTGGCAATGTTGGAAGGAATATGACTCTACAACACAAGCAGTCACTCTTCTGTCTAGTAACAAAGGGAGTTTTAAGAGTCAAAACATTAAAATAAGGGTTCTAAGACAGTGAATTATCAAGATGTTAACTAGGTCATTTGATGAAGCAATAACCAACCTATCAACAATTCCTTAGTCTGGTAGTAAATTCTTCAATTTAACTCTTTCAATCAACTTTCATTTCAGTTTTGCTACGTTTTTAAAAGCACAAAGTTAATAAGGAAAACTAATTATTTGAATTTTAAAGTGAAAAGTTGTATACTGAACTACAAACATTGTATCTTAGCAGTTAAATATAATGGGCAACAGAATCCTACATTTACTGAATTTAGTTGAGGATCCCAATTCCTACAATATCTATAGTTCATACTGTATGGACAGATTTGCTACCTGCTCTTAAAATGGGTGCCATGGCTTGTCCAAATACATTTATATGCATGGATACATGCATAATCTTTTAAGCTAGCAGCACAGACTCGAGACAAACAGAAGCAGGACCATATATTTGGGAATTTGTATCTTATACTAGAACTAATTATCAATGTATTTCACATTGTTTAGTATCTCCGATAGAAAAATATGCTATGACTGAAGAAATTAAAGGTAAATTAGGCCATTCACTGCCTGTAAGAATTACACTATGCATGACGGAGACTGAAGAATATGGAGCTTTCTTAGCAACTGCTATTTATTCCTATCTATTTCTAAATCAAAAGGGACTTTTTCAACAGATACAAAAGGTTTTGAAAAGTTTTAAGTGTACAAGACTGGAAATTTGACTTGAGCACAAGAGGTGACTTAACTGTATAATCATGACAAATGGATCCTGATCTTGGGTTTTTCGCATGCAATTTAGCTAACTGAAAATGAAAACTGAAGAAGAAATTTGAGATGTCACAACACATAGGAAAGTGTCCTCTACACTGTAAAGCGCTGTGAGTTGGGCGCGACACTTGTACAAAGCAAGGTTCAGGTCTGGATGCTGAGGTTCAGACTCCAGCTCTCTTACCTCCCAGCTGGGTAACCACACAAACTTCACTAGTATGCATCTCTCTCTTTAATGGACATAAAGTGACCATAATAGTACTGACTTTGCTTTTTTCTATATATAAGATATCAAACACAAGGTACAGCATATAATAAACATGGAATACATGCTAGTTATTATGTCTTATTATAATTACCCTTTGAAAGTGGGATATCAATGACCCTACTTTTTATTATGCATATATTTCTATATTGCAGGTATAAATTATGTTTCATTCATACCTACAGTATCTCAAGTACTTAGCATAAGTACATATATGGTCAATGAACAATTGTATATATATATAAAAAAACTCACTGGCATTGTCAGTCATCTGGGAGACACATGCATGTTTCCAATGAGAGCCTCTTTGAAAAAAATATTATTTTGGAAGGGTAAGAATGAGCCTTCCTGTGGCTGGTGCTGTGGCACAGGGGGTAAAGCCACCACCTGCAATGCTGGCATCCCACATGGGCACCGGTTCAAGTCCCGGCTGCTCTACTTCTGATCCAGCTCTCTGCTATGGCCTGGGAAAGCAGTGGAAGATGGCCCAAGTCCTTGGACCCTGCACCCATGTGGGAGACCCGGAGGAGGCTCCTGGCTTCAGATCAGCACAGCTCCGGCCATTGCGGACATCTGGGGAGGAAACCAGCAGATGGAAGACCTCTCTCTCTCTCTCTCTCTGCCTCTCCTTCTCTCTCTGGTAACTCTGACTTTCAAGTAAATAAATAATTCTTTAACAAAAAAAATATGAGTCTTTCTGATCTGAATACATAGAGGCATCCCACAAAGCCAACCAAGAAAGTTGAATTAGTCCTGCCATGGCACATACTGTTTGTATGTTTGGGTATTATCATAAAATGACATACAATACAGATAACCCAGCTCTCATTCTGTTTCTGTGAAGCAATGAGTTTTAGACATTCCTAAATACATCTCTTCCTCCCTTACAAGGATGACAAAATGTCAGTGCTGTCCCTTTTCACAAAGGTCAGGGTGTTGCCATGAAAACCAGGGACCAGTAAGTTTAAAGGAGCTGTCTGATCAGGTTAATTATTTTTCCTTTCTTGTGGATGGAGGAAATCTAAATTGAAAGGAAGATAAACTATCAATTATATATAAAATGCATTTTAAGAGAGCATGGTAAAAGAAAGATGCTTTAAAGCAGTCCACGATTTATTATACTTTCTAGAGCAACTGTTGCTCACAGTGTTAAACTCTTCAATACAGAATGGCCAGAAAAATCTATTTACTTCTACAATAAAAAGGCCATTTGTCTTCTTGTAGAACCCATATGACATTGCTAGGCCTCTTATAAATGATCACTGTGGACAATGCCTGTGGTTTACGAATTCCCTAATTACACCACTGATTGTGTACCACTACATATGCCTTATCCTGAGGAAATAGACACGATTGTCACTTTAATAAATGTTTTGACATAAAATGAAGGTGATTGTTTCGTGTTTTGTCAAGAGCAAATGAAAGAGCCAGAGCACACAATGTTCCCTCAACAGAACAGGGACACATGTTCTTCAGAGAAAATGGGATTTAATGATCAGATCCGTTAGTAGATAACTGGTTAATTAAAACACAGGAGGCAAATTTTCTTTTAACACATGAAGACCTTATTAACAAACGTTGTACTGATGCATGATTGCATTTTATGATCCATTCTGGTAAGTCTATAGAATTATAGGGTGCCACAATAAAAATATGGACCTAATTTTAAAACCACATAAAAACTCATGTAATGCCATTGATTGGAATGATCCATAACTCATGGTAAGCTAACACGTGAATGTGAACAGTTTAGTAGCATTTTATTAATATGGTTTTACAGTGCATTTTATTTCCCAGCAAGAACATTTCTGTTTAAATGTCAACTAAATATATTTTGTTTGTAAGTATTATTATTTAGATAGGCCTAGTAAAATTGGACTACTTATATTTCACTTCTACCGGACTGTAATTCACGCTAAATACATTTTAGACACAGACATTTGAACTGCTTATGATTTTATTTCTACTTCACATATTTAAATTATCAGTATATTTCATATGTGCATAAAATGTTTTAAAAATACAATGACATTATGTTCTATTCACATATTTTTAATGTAGTCATTGTTACTAGTAGAGCATCAGTTAAAATCAGGAAGTTCTGTGTTCTCTACTTGTCATATGCGTGAGAAGAGTCAGGAGAACTCAGTTCCCCTCTCCCTTGCAAATGATTGTCAGCCTTTCCAAAAGTTTTCAAACCTAACCCTAGGTTCTCTTTGGCTGACCCTCACCCAGTCAGAGTTGCCAGGTTAAATTACTTTGGGAAAGGGATCAGAAGACAGACAACATGATTCGAGGTATTTGGATTCACTCACCAAAAATACATTTCTCAAAGTATAGATCTTAGGCCTAAAATGTTTTACATGAGCTCATTCTATTGAGAAACTATCTTGTAGAAAGAACTCAGGTTATTGGGGCTGGCACTGTGCGTAATGGGTAAAGCTGCCACCTGCAGTGCCAGCATCCCATATAGGTACAGGTTCAAGCCCTGGCTGCTCCACTTCCGATCCAGCTCCTTGCTATGGCCTGGGAGAGCAGTAGAAGATGGCCCAAGTCCTTGGGCCCCTGCACCCACATGAGAGACCTGGAAGAAGCTCCTGGCTCCAGGCTTTGGATCGGCTCAGCTCTGGCCGTTGGGCCAACTAGGGAGTGAACCAGCAGTTGGAAGACCTTTCTTTCTCTCTGCCTCTCCTTCTCTCTGTGTATAACTCTGACTTTCAAATAAATAAATAAATCTTTAAGAGAGAGAGAGAGGTAGAGAAAACTTAGGTTCTGCATCCAGAACTGACCTTTGTGTAACATTTCATGTTACTAAGTTACTCAGAGGCTTGGGAAAATCAGCTTTGGTTGCTAACGCTGAAGGATCTCAACTATAAAACGAGTAAAATCGGCCGGCGCCGCGGCTCACTAGGCTAATCCTCCGCCTAGCGGCGCCGGCACACCGGGTTCTAGTCCCGGTTGGGGCGCTGGATTCTGTCCTGGTTGCCCCTCTTCCAGGCCAGCCCTCTGCTGTGGCCCGGGAGGGCAGTGGAGGATGGCCCAGGTGCTTGGGCCCTGCACCCCATGGGAGACCAGGAGAAGCACCTGGCTCCTGGCTCCTGCCATCGGATCAGCGCGGTGCGCCGGCCACAGCGCTCCGGCCGCGGCGGCCATTGGAGGGTGAACCAACGGCAAAAGAAGACCTTTCTCTCTGTCTCTCTCTCTCACTGTCCACTCTGCCTGTTAAAAATAAAAAAATAAAAAAAAAAAACGAGTAAAATCACAACATCTACCCCTCAGCATGACCTGAAGACTCAATGAAGCATCGACTGCAGTGTTTAGTCCTGCCACGAAAATCTGATACACACTCCAGACACCTTGGTTCTTCTGTGTGTATGTAAATAAACAGGTACTCTATTTGATATGGCCTATAACTGAAACACCACCGCAAATGGAAACGCTTTGTTTCTGATATAGGGTATGGGTATGTGTATGCATATTTAAACTGAACGCTTACCATCCATGCATTTTTTCTGTGTTTGTTATACAGCTATATGAGTCTTTTAAAAAGATACTTCACCATAGACAATGTGCTCTCCATCCATAAGTTGCAAGGTTTAGTATATTCTCTAGAGGAGCTATTAACACTTACATCATGCTACTCTTGATGACACATTTCAAATGCAGTCTGGTAACAATTTAAACACACAAACTTAAGTCCAGTGTTTTCAGGCAGAATACCATTACCTTGATAGGGACTAGAAGAGCTCTGACTTAGCATCATGGTGGTGGACCATCTGTGTTCATGGGAGGGCCTCCCCCTACTTTCCTGAGTGGCACAGAACACCAGCAAGCAGAATCTAACATCCTAACATTCTTGGACGTGGCATTTTTGGACCAGGACTCAATGAAAACAGTTACATGGCCGGTGCCGCGGCTCACTTGGCTAATCCTCTGCCTGCGGCGCTGGCACCCCGGGTTCTAGTCCCGGTTGGGGTGCCGCTTCGGTTCCGGTTGCTCCTCTTCCAGTCCAGCTCTCTGCTGTGGCCCGGGAAGGCAGTGGAGGATGGCCCAAGTGCTTGGACCCTGTACCCTCATGGGAGACCAGGAGGCAGCACCTGGCTCTTGGCTTCAGATCGCTGCAGTGCGCCAGCCATAGCAGCCATTTAGGGGGTGAACCAACAGAAGGAAGACCTTTCTCTGTCTCTCTCTCACTGTCTAACTCTGCCTGCCAGAAACAAACAAACAAAAAGTTACAAATGTTACTTGAGTCCCTTCAAGGATATTTTAACACTTGTCTCTAGTCACCATTTTTATGCAAGATCCTCATCAAAGGTGTGTGAATGAGTATTACAATCACTGGAGAAAGCAAAGGGAAATGTCCATTTCATCCATATTTTCAATGCATTCTGCCAGCTCTGGCACTAGATTTGGAACCTGAAATTTTAAGCTCAAGTCAGAGTAGAGCTGTAGGAAGTGAACAATGTATCTCAACTTTTCATACCATTTTCTTCTCTGCAAAATAAAAAGCTGTTAGATAATCTACAAGAACCTCCAATGTTGCAAATCTGTAATAATTAAGACATATAAGAATATTTTTGAAATGTCTAATGAAATATGTAGTGGAGTACCTCCCTCAATAATCTGTTATTTTTTATTTATTTATCTAATGAAAAACAAAAATCAGAGCACACAAATGTCCTATAATTGTACCTTTAAAAACCCCAATTAACAATTTTCTAAAGTTTCCTAACTCGTTGATAATAATGAAGGAGTAAAACTAAGACTGAAATTTCATGAGGCCCCTTTAAACTTTAAAATGTATTCATCTGCAAGCAGATTTGGGAGGGAAAATTTTTAGCACTATTGATAGTTATAGTTTCTACTTTGGAATCCTTGATGAAATAAATTTAAGGAGTGGGTTATGAGCAGGTTTAAGCTGCCACATGTATGCCCATAACCTATATCAGAATGCCTGTAATCAAGTCCTACATTCACTTCTTTTTTTTTTTTTCTGGATTTGTTTATTTATTTGAAAGGTGGAGCAACAGAGAGGAGGAAAGACAGAAACAGAGAGATCTTCCATCTGCTGGTTCACTCCCCAAGTGCCTGTTAACTGCCAGGGGTGGGCCAGGCTGTGCCAGGTGTCAGGCACTCCAACTGAGTCTCCCACGTGGGTGGCAGGGCGTAGGCACTTGAGCTATCATCTGCTGCCTTCCCAGACAGATGAGCAGGAGGCTGCACTGGACATGGAGCAGCCTGGACTCAAGCAGACAACCAGACAGCATACACGAGTGTCACAAGCAGCAGCTTAACACATGGTGTTGCAATGCTGTTCCCCAACCTCGGCCTCTGATCCAGCTTCTTGCTAATGCATATCCTGGGGGCAACGGATGATGGAACAAATACTTGGGTTCTTGCAACCCATGTGGGAAACCTGGATGGTGGTCCTGGCTCCTGGCTGTGGCCTGGCCCAGCTGCTGTACTTGTGGGCGTTTGGGGAAAGAATCAGTGGATGGAAAGTTTTTTCTTTCTCTCTCTCCTTCTGTCTCTTTGTCTTTCAAATAAACAAAAATACACAAAGAAGGAGTTTAAGACAGTACATATTATAAAATGAAAATTAAAGATACCAAGTATCAATGAATCACTATAATAACTTTTCTCTGGTTTCAGAAAATCTAGGATTCTAGAGATTTTGCTATCACATGGATCAAAATAGTAATCAAACTACTAGTCTATGGATCTGGACACATGGCTGCTTCTGCTTAATTCTGTTGCCCAGTTGCTAAAGGTAGGTTGATAGTGTCTTCTGTGAACATAAACATTTGAAATGTTATCAAGTTACATAATTAAGTGAACATAATAGCAATTCCCATATCTCTTCCATCTCTTCTTCCCAAAAGAGCCGGGGTTAGTATTGAAACTGTAGCTTCAAAATAATATTTCCCAAATTATATTCTATTCTTAACTGCAAATCTGATGGATTCAGTTTCTATCCATCACCTCAAGAAAATATTTGTTACAAGACTTCAGCTCTAGTAAATTACTGCTGGTTGTTACAATTTCAAATGCAAATTATAGAAATAATGGTTTTCCGTTCTCAATAGATATTTTTATATTCATTTATGTAACTTTTAAATAGACGATATATTCCCCAATGCTTTGATAGAAAAGATGAAGGATGGCCGGCGCCGTGGCTCACTAGGCTAATCCTCCACCTTGCGGCTCCGGCATACTGGGTTCTAGTCCCGGTCGGGGCACCACATTCTGTCCCGGTTGCCCCTCTTCCAGGCCAGCTCTCTGCTGTGGCCAGGGAGTGCAGTGCAGGATGGCCCAAGTCCTTGGGCCCTGTACCCCATGGGAGACCAGGATAAGTACCTGGCTCCTGCCATCGGATCGGCGCGGTGCGCCGGCCACAGCGCGCCGGCTGCGCCGGCCATTAGAGTGTGAACCAACAGCAAAGGAAGACCTTTCTCTCTGTCTCTCTCTCTCACTGTCCACTCTGCCTGTCAAAAAAAAAAAGAAAAAAAAAAAAAAAAGAAAAGATGAAGGGTACAGAAAGCAAAATTTGGATAACATTTCTCATGTATCACTGATCTGTTTTATTTTAAGGTAATCTGGGAATTCAAAAAATGTTTAATTTCACTAAGTGAAGAAAGTTCTCACTGTGAGATAGCATAGACAAAAGATAACTAACAATTGCTAATGCATAACTTCTATCTAGAACCTTTGCTCTGACATTAGGGGAAAATATTTGGACATTTTAAAATATAATAATCAGGGGGCCATCTCTGTGGTGCAGTAAGTAGGTTAATCTGCTTACAGCGCCGGCATTCCATTTGGGTGCCGCTTTTAGTCCCGGCTACTCCTCTTCCAATCAGGCTCTCTGCTATGGCCTGGGGAAGCAAGCAGTACAAGATGCCCCAAGTCCTTGGGCCCCTGCACCCAGGTGGGAGACTGAGAAGAAATGTCTGGCTCCTTGCTTTTGATCTGCACGGCTCCAGCTGTTGTGGCCATCTGGAGAGTGAACCAATGGAAGGAAGACTTTTCTCTGTCTCTCCCTCTCACTGTCTGTAACTCTACCTTTCAAATAAAACAAATAAAATCTTTAAAAAATATAATAGATGGAAACTATAAACATAATGCTATTTCCATAACTATATACTTTCAATTCTATAAAATATTCTAATATTGAAACAGAATTAACATATATTGAACTATTATAGGAAATGGAATTAATTCAATATAGCCAGCCTTTAAATTTATATTCTCCCAAAAATAATGAATAAAGATATTGATACTTCTAAATTCAACTAAAACTAAAATGTTGCAAAATTTCATTTTTTTAAATGATCTAATTGAAAAGAAGGTTACTATGATGGTTATTTTCTGTGTTGATCTTTCAGGCTATCTGTGCCTGTTAAAAAAGATGGTATAAAATCTGAGAATTGAATCTTCATACTTAAATATTATATTTAAACTCTGATCCCTTCTTCTCTCCTCTCCTCTCCCCTCTCCTTCCATTTCTTTCTCTCCTCTCCATTTCAGGTATTTTTCAAACTTACTTAAGTGTGAGAATAAACATAGTTAGAAAACTTTGCTTCCTTTGCCATTTTCCTTACATTATTTTAAGCATGCCATATGAATACTATTTATATAAATACGGATTCCAGATAAGTCTCCTAGACACTCTGCACTTTTAGACTGTTGCATTTACCTATCTCCTTTATGGACAATCTGCATCAGCCACTGAACAATGCAGGATTTATACAAGAGAACAGAAGACATAATTCTAAAGAATATTTAATAATTCTTTAAAGCATTAGAAGTTTTAATAGAAAACGATTCACATTTTTAAATAAAAACCCATTTAAAGAGAAAACTTATTTTCAAATAAGTAATGTTAAGCATGTAATATTCTTGGTAACTTTTATAAATCAAATATGAATTTATTTAACTGTGTCTACCATATAGTCTGATATTAATATTATTACTTACTAAAAACACAAATGAAAGGAATTACGTATCTCTATGAGTGTGCTTAATCTAATATTTCTAAAGAATGTTCTATGTATACATTTTAGTGAAACACACGTGCTCAATAAGAACGCTATTACATAATTCAGCATCTCTCCAGAAAATTCACTCAGCACAATAGCAACTCAGGACTCTGAGATTAACACAGTAAAGATACCTGTTTAGTCACATTTAGTTACAGTCCCGATGGTACAAGTGAAGAGAAAAAGCTATAAAAGAAAAATGATAAAGGTTGTAGAGGAGGTAATTCACTGTTTTGTTTTTAGGGGACAGTTTCCCTAGTGACATCCTGCTCAAAATACTGTGATTCTTCCTGGCTCCTATCAAGGACAGATAAAATACCCCTTTCAAAAAAACACAGAAGTCAGATGGTTAAGAAAGGAATCTTCAAGAGATAAAGAGCAAATATAATCTGTGTGAAGCCAGTGCTGCCAGTGGGAAAAGTGACCAATGAGCCACACAGAAAAAACAGCCCATAATCAAGATACTCTAAAGTTCTCAGAGCATCTCATTGTTTCTAAAGCTGTGTTTTTCAGTATGCCTTCTCAATTAGACAAAATATTAAAAAATACTTAGAAACAGATGTATAAGGTAGATGATGGAATAGGAACTACAGCACAAAATTCTGTTTATTAGGAATGAAATGTATGCAAAGGCAAAATAATCTCAGGAATCTCCGTAGCATAGTCCCATTCAATGGAATATTCCAGCACTAATGTCCTCACAAGGCAGCCAACAAACTGACACGTAAAGGGGGAAATAAGACAGATGTCGCCTCAGTCTTAAAACATATCAATGTCTGTATGGACAAAAATAGGTTAAATATGGGTTTAACTTAATTACCTAGAAGTCCATAGAGTTTAATTTTCCTATTATTTGACTTCTTAATTAATAGTGTTTCAAAGGTGTAGGCTAAAAGTCAACAATCTATGGCCTGTGGGCAAAATATGGCCTACCAACTGTCTTTGTAAATAAAGTTCTATCAGCACACAGCTGTGCCCATTTATTTACTGTCATGGCAGGATGCCCATTCTAATCGCCGAGTGGAACAGTTGTGACAGAAACCATACAGTCTGGAAAGCAGAAAATATTGACTGTCCAGCCCTTGACACAAAGTTTGCCAACCTCTGATAGCCATCATTAATTTGGAAGTTATGGATTGAACTTCATAATTTTGGGTTCAAGGAAAGAAATTAACTTCTCCCCATCCAGTAACCCTGGTCCTAATTACATAACTTTTGACTGAATGGATGCTTGCTCTGCCCAAGCATGGCCAGGGCTGCTTCTGTCACTTGTATGACTTCTTCTTACATAAAATAACCATCCTCCAGTGAAGTCATATTACAGAACTTCGGATTTAAGCTGCAGACTTATATGAGTTTCTGTTCTTTCTTAACTGCAAAAGGGCCAAGGAGCACATGCAATTTTTTTTCTTTACTCCCTTGCTCAATAACTGTTCTTATTCATTGCATACTGTTGTCCTATGTTTTCCTGAACTTCCATTTCAAAGTTGTGAATTCTTGCACAGGCACTGGTCAACTTTCACAATGACAATGCCTAGACAGGCAGTCAGCAGCAATGTTAAAATGTGGGGCTCCTTTTCTCAGTTGCTCACCACTGTGCACCTATGTTTATGTTTCAGTCTCCTATTAGATCCTCTACATCTGGCTCCTCCACATTTTGCTTCCTGCCATGCAGAGTGCCCATAGCCTTAACAAGGAAGAAAACAATTCATCCAAACCTTATTCTCTATGTGCCCAGCAGATGGCTCAACTGTGTGTCATGGAATTCCAATAATCACGTCTTATTCTTACATTTCCAAGGTGTAAGAGCTTCAGAGTTTACTATAAACTAATAACTCTACGGCATCATTCAGAGGAATACCTGTAAGCTAATGAGCGCTTGGGGATTTTACCATGGAAGAAAACTGGAGAAAAGAAGATAGTCCTAAATATTAATGTTACTTCTTTAAAAATTATATTTATACAAATGAATAATGATCTACTGCCATGTTTTAAGAATTTTTGATTTATACTGCTACTTAAATTTTAGGCTAAATTCCTGTGCAGTTTTCAGCAACTATCTGAAGCACTTTTATTGTATAATACTGAATTATAATACTTGTTTCAATAATTTAACAACAATGAATATAATGTATTTTTAGATATCCATGGTCTAGTCAGGTACTGTATAGCTCAATAATAAAAACTGTAAAATTGAAATAAACCAACACTATTGGTTTATGTTAACTAATATCAATGCTATAGTAAAAGCAAGAAATAAAGAATTACTAGTATTCCTGGGACTTTCTTCATCCTGTGTATTTTCTCAAATGTACTCTCCTGCTGTTACTACCAAAATGAAACTTCCATCAAGATATAAAACCAAATGTCAGTTTTCTATGAAACTTTCTTGCATCTACATTGACAAAATCATCCACAAGATTTTACCAGAAGTATGCTCAGACTTAAAAAGCACAGTAGCCATCCGATATATTTGAGGTCTAATTTCTCTCGACAACTCTAGAAGAATCAGGGATGTCTGTAGTAGGTAGGGGATTTCAGGGAGGAGTATTTTGGAATAAGATTATATTTCCTTTTTCTCTAGCATTTTTATCTTTGATACTGAGGCATACTGATAATAATCAAGATAATTTAATTTTTTCAAGTAATCTCTTATTACTAAGAGGTAATTCTTGAGTACAATGTGCTTCCTGATAATTTTGAAATTTCCTTTTAGGATTTTTGGAAATTTCATGAATAATGCTGGTCATCTTTTCTACTTTGCCGTTGAAAAACAGTTTCATATAGGCAACAGAACCAAAGAAACTAAAAGTGAACTTTAGTACTCATTTTGTAAATAACTGCACAATATTCCTTTGTTTTCCCTGATGTGTGCTCCCTCTTTTGTCTAATTTTAATAGCATGTGAACTGTGCTCCTTTCAAACAACTCCTTTCAGATAGAAATATTGATTCCTTGGATCTGGTCTTTTAATAACTGGTGCTGAAAAAGAAACAGCAGAAAAAAAAAAAAAGCCAACAAATGACCAAAGAGAATGCTTATAAAGAAATGTAGAACAATTCTTGAAAAATGTACTTCAGAAATAAGAATGCATGATCCTGAATCATAAAAAATTGTTCTTATCCTAACAGAAAACACCAGATGTGGGTTGTCATCTCATACAATGTCACATAGCAAACTGATACAATGATCAATAGGTATTTACCAATTAATTGATACTTAAATGAATAACTGGGCATAGCTACAGTTTTCTATCAGATACCATAAATAAATCCATCTTCTAATGCTAAGAGCAATATTTAAATATCCATTAAATTTAAAAATGTTGTTTTAACCTAGAAAAGGACTAATATCTGAAACATACTTTTCATTACCCTAATTTCATTTTACACTAATTTTAACTAATAAAAAATGGAATACCCTTTAAAATAAAGCAGAATTGTGAAAAGTAAACACATTTCATCAGCCTCAAGTGTGGAGCTGGTGCCCTCAAGGAACAAAATCAATCCCAAGTGCACGGCAATTTGGACCCAGCAGAAGGCACAAAGTACAGGTGAGTATATTAACACTCAAGAGTCAACACGCTGTCTGACTGTAAAGGAAAAGCCAGTTATTAAATATTCCTCAAAACAGAGTACGCTCATAACACTTGCACTCCACATTTTCAACACATATCATTCAAGAATTGTCAATCTGGTAACAGGTTGGCAAAACACAGATAGTTTGGAATTCTGTGGATACATGCAGATCATATTTCATGGAAGCACAGGGCTTTCTATCGTCCTGAGGTGAAGCTAGTGTGTCCTCCCAGTCCCTCCCTCGACATTTTTCTCATCAACAGACTCATATTCAGTCAAGAGAAAATCGCAGCATGGTCTCATCTTTAACCTTAAAGGAAGGAATTTTAGAGCAATATATTTTCATGTTTAACTATTTCCATTGTGACAATACTGTATCACAGGATTCTTCAGAATGTCACATCTGATAACCACCTTAACACAATTCTTATTGGTTTTTACTAGTGTAGTGCATATTGGTCTTTAAAAAATTCATGAAAAATTCATGCTATAAAAATTACATATACATTCTAGAATATTTGGGCCAACATAAACTTACCGTGAAAAACTATACATAGGTTTCAAAATTTTTGTACCGAAATTAACTGATCTTTGAATTGCACTTTTCCATGAACTTTCCAAAGCACTCACATATATTTTGTATTTGAACAGTCTTAAATTATCTCTCAATATTTTCTTCTTACAACAAAAGAGTTTCTGTCTATAATTTCTGAAGACCATCTTAAATTTTTAAACATTCTTTTTTAGTGTATCAATATAATTGTAGGCTCCATAGGGGGTAATTAATGAAAAACTGATATAATTTAACCTAGAAACATATATATATATATATATATATATATATAGCGCCAATGGAGAGTGAACTAGTGGATGGAGGACCTCTCTCTCTCTCTCTCTCTCTCTCTCTCTGTATCTCTCTCCCCCGCCTCTCTGTAATGCTGCCTTTCAGATAAATAAATCTAAATATATATAATATATGTATAAAGTCACAATATATTTATTGACCATTTAGAATAATAGGAATTTTTTTAAAGAATCTTATAAGAAGAATGGTCTTACTTTAACTAAAGATTATTTCTTTTTTGGCAACTTAGTTTTCTAAACCTGAATATCGTTTCATTCGTAAATACGTGCCTTACCTGTGCTGCTGGATATATTAACATCAATACTGATATCAGAGATCCCTCCTCCCTTCAGAGATGCCACACATGTGTATGTTCCAAAATCTGTGAATTTTAAATCAATGATGTCCAAGTTTGTTGTTCCGGGGGAAACATCAGGATCAGTCTGGGTGATCACCATCCGCTCAGAGCTTCTTAATGGACGGCCATTCTTAAACCAACTAAATGTCAACTCCTCAGAAGGAACAGCTTCTACTTGGCAAGATATTTTCACCTCACGCCCAATCTGGATGTTGTCATCTTTGTGATAAGGATCTGGTGTTATCCAGAATCGTCCTTTTTTTAATGCTAAAATAAAAAAAAAATCCATAAGTGGTTAGTGTTACCTTCATAATTTTAGAAATTCATTGACTGCAGGTTCCTCTCTGGGCTGAAATAAAACAAAAAATAAAATATATACATATTTCTTTGCTATTTCTAAATAGTGTGCAAACCAATAAAGCTCATTTAGGTAATCAAATAAACTAAACCTTAAGACACTTAAAGGCTCCAAACACTGATTTTATAAATTGCATATGTTTCTCAGTGATATTAAAAAGTAAACTTTTAACCTATGTATAATTATGCTTAAAAAATACTGCCACTGCATTTTGAACAAATGATGGAATCTGGTACCACCCAGAATCCCGGATGGATGTCAGTTGGAGTCCTGGCAGCTCTGCTTCCAATCCAGTTCCTTGCCAATGGCTTGGAAAAAGTACCAGAATGTGGCCTAAGTGCTTGGGCCCCTGCAGGCACATCAAAGACCTAAAAGAAGTTCCTGGCTCCTGGCTTCAATTTGGTCCAGTCCTGGTTGTTGAGGTCATTTGGGGAGTGAAGCAGTGGATGCAAGATTTTCTCTCTCTGTGTCTCCCTCCCTTTCTTTCTGTAAATTTGCTTTTCAAATAAATAAAATAAATCTTGAAAAAAATGATGCAATCTTTATATTAAATCACTGTATATTAAGTTTTCAGTTAATATGTAACACTCTAATCGACACCCATCAATTATTGGGTAATTTCTTTTCTTTTTAAGATATATTCATTTATTTGAAAGTCAGAGTTACACAGAGAGAGAAGGAGAGACAGAGAGAAAGAAAGGTCTTCCATCTGTTGGTTCATTTGCCAACTGACGGCAACTGCCGGAGCTGTGCCTGTCTGAAGCAAGGAGCCCGGAGCTTCTTCCTGGTCTCCCATGCAGGTGCAGGGGCCCAAGGACGTGAGCCATCTTTTTCTTTTTTTTGGCAGCTAGAGTTAGTGAGAGAGAGAGACAGAGAGAAAGGTCTTCCTTCTGTTGGTTCACCCCCTAAATGGCCACTACAGTCGGCGATGTGCCGATTGGAAGCCAGGAGCCAGGTGCCTCTTCTTGGTCTCCCATGTGGGTGCAGGCACCCAAGCACCTGGGCCATCCTCTACTGCCTTCCCAGGCCACAATAGAGAGCTGGACTGGAAGAGGAGCAACCAGGACTAGAACCCGGTGCCCACATGGGATGTCAGTGCCATAGGCAGAGGATTAATCAAGTGAGCCACAGCGCCGGCCCCCCATGGGCCATTTTATACTGCTTTCCCAGGCCACAGCAGAGAGCTGGATTGGAAGTGGAGCAGCCAGGACTAGAAATGGCACCTTTATGGGATGCCGGCACTACAGACAGTGGATTTACCCACTACGCCACAGCGTGGGTCCCCTGGGTAACTTCCAAAATAAATTAAGTGATATGCAAATGCCATACTGAAGAAAATTCTTTTAAGGTTGTACTTGCTGTTGACATGTAGTTTGGTAAAAATTTAATCAATTCACATTCATGAGGTCTCTTCATGTACTGAAACAAGCTAAACTGAAGAAAAAAACCACAGTTTTGCTATGAACTGCTCTTTTCTACCATAAAGAAACATCTCCAGTTAGAATCTGCCAGCAGGCTTTCTCATGCAGACAACCAAAAGCACTTTTGTGACAAGAACTGGAAAACCTACCGTTTGTATCCTAACAGCAGTGCTTTCCAAACCCAAGGTCAGTGCTGTCCTCAAGATCTGGGCAGTGGTGAGGACTACCAGAAGTCCACTGGGGAAGCATCAACAGGCTTCCTGGGGACCTGAACTCTGAACGACACCCTGAGACTAGCATCGAATAGCTTTCTCCAACAGTGATTCTCCTACATGCACAGTGTTCTTTTTTCCAACATCCTCCCCACTTCCCTCTGTTTTCACATTGCTAACCCTATCTGATAAAACACAATATATGTAGTGTAACACAATGACCGGAATATTGGCCACTTTTACCACTAAACCAAAATACATAATTATACTGTCAAAATCCACATCATTTTAGTGGATCTGCAGACAACAAAGCCTGTGTAAGCCCTTTCTGGATAACTGTCTCTGAATTTAGCCACATTTTCTTGTTAGTCCAACACAGCCAGGATACATCAAGGAAATCTGTAGAAATGTTCAGAATCAACTACAGATAGATACGTTTTTAAATCCTGAAAAAAAAATACTTCTAAGTTTCTTTACTCTTATCCTCCAATATTTTCATCCATTTTCTGATTTGCCTCTTGATGATAGACAAATGAGGATCAAAAGCAATATCTGCACCTTCCTTTCTACTCAGGAGATATTTTTAAGGCTGCTCCTTATGAGCAGGCACTACAGTATGTCCTGATTACATGTAATAACCAAAGCAGACACAGGATCCTCATTCTATTATCTATAGTTGTATAATCATATTTTCATAGGCAGTAGGATATGACTTCACATTGTCTCTGGCAAGGGAAATGTGAGCAAAATGCTTATTTCTAGATATTATATTTGTTAGATAACATTCTGTACCTACAATGCAATCATAATTAGAGTTTTATATATAAACAAATCATAAGAACACAGAATATAGTTTTCTTTTGTAAATAGATCTGAAAAGAGCATGTCAAGAACACTCACTCTTGCTAGCACCATAATACTGAAGTGAGAGTTGCTTTCATTTGCTAAGAATTTTCCTCAAGAGAGAAGTAGTAAATCTAAATAAAATTTCTGAACAAGTCAAAATTTGTTTATAATTCATATTCTATGTTAATGTATTAACAATTTCCAATTGTTAATATAAGAGTACATATGGGAGTACTCTTCAGAATAATTTTTATTACAAAGTTATATGTTGTACATCTGCAAACACACACAAACTCGTGTCTAAGTGATTAATATTTATTTACCATGCACTTACTGATTGCTAGTTCTGTTTCTGTGGAGTGACCTATGAAAGTGACTAGACAGTGAAGAAAACTGCAAGCCATTCAAATTAGATTTACACTACTAAACAACTCAAAACCACTGATAAAACATATTAAACATTCATGTTACATCTTAGAAATTTTTTTAAAAAATAATCTTTAAAACTCAAACTAAAAATGTTAAAGATTATAAATTTTATAAACAATAAATACATTGAAAATGTCATTTTTCATTTCTATAGAAAGCATTATATGAACTCAAATACACTTTTAAGAAAGAATGAACTGCCAACATTATTTGTTGATATCTGTATCAGACAAAGTTTTCGCATAAGCCAACCATCTAAGTCTTTCTAATGACACAGATTCCAACGAGAAAAAGAGGGGCAATCATTCTGTTAAGCAAGTTCCAGTTCAGGAATACTGGAAAAAATCACAGGAATCATTTGACACCAGGGTCGGTCTCTGTATTTGCCTATGTTGTCCTTGTAACAAAATAACTGCTTCTCATGTCTAATACTCTAAGAAAATACTCGAAGGAAGAAAATTGGCTGAGTGAGGGTATGTGCGTGTGTGTAGACATCTCTCATAATGGAGTACAGAAAACTTTTTCATTTTGACTAGTCAGAAAATGAGTAAGAATATAGCCCTGTAAACTAGATAGGAGTATGAACATTGAGAACTTCAAACCTAATTATTTTTTCCTTTCTATGTGACCTAAGATGGACAATCTAATTTTTATGGGTTAAGCGTGCCATTTGTAAAAACAGGAGGTGATAGTATAAGGCTCCTCAATCATCCATTCTGAGAAATGGATGTCTAACAACTGTATTTGAATTTTGAAAATATAAAGTGTTTATCATAGTTAGCAAGCTGGAAGGCACTTTCCTTCATCTATAATTAAATACTTTATTTTTCAGTGAACAATTGATAGTAGTTCATATAACGTTAATTTAAAGTCATTCCCAGTTAAGATTTCAAACTCTTAAAATCAATCTGCAATTAGTGCTGAAGTACAATGAGGGTCCCATACACTTAAGAGACTCTGTAGAACTAAAGAAATTCTAGGCAAAAAAAAAGAAGAAATCCCTTTCCTCAAATGCAATTTCTTAGTCTGAACACAGAAAATCCCCTAACACTAGCCTGAGAGAACACTAGATTCGGTATAATGTAGTATAAATTGTGATGGATGAACCCCAAAAGCGACTTCTTTAGTCTGGCACTGCATGTAAAAGACTGGCAGGAAGCTGAGCCACTGTTCTGGATAATCAATTTGGAAACGTTGCATTGTAACCATCGTCTCATTTTTCAGTACTGAAAGATCTAAAAGCCGTCTTGGTCTATGTTCACTGTTTTTTATTTATGTATATATTTACTTAATTTGGAAGGCAGAGTGACAGAGAGTAAGAGAGGACGAGACTGAGAGAGACAGACACGGAGGGTTAGTTCTTCCATCCACTGGTTCATTTCCAAAACGGCCGCACAGCCAGGTCTGGACCAGGTGGAAGCCAAGAGCCAGAACTCCATCTTGGTTTTCCATGTGGGTGGCAGGGACCCAAATATCTGGTTCCTCATGAGCTGCTTTTTCAGGAACATTAGCAGGAATGTGAAGCGGAACGGCCAAGACTTGAACTGATACTGATACGGCTGCTGGTGTCAGCAGCTTAACCCACTGGGGCACAATGGGTTCTGCAATGTCCCACATGTCCCACCACAATCATTTCTGACAGGTTATCTATAAGGACGATCCAACTGCACTTACTGTAGTCCCTTTACTTTAGGAGAAACAAAGATGCTCTGTGAATGGAATGAAAACCAATGTATAGGAGCGGAGGCCACAAACTGAAAAATCTGCATAGGATTTGCTGCTCACTTTTCCCTAGAGACAGAGATTATTTTGCTTGTGAATAATGACAGTTCTTTCAACACCAGTGGTTTTACGGAAGACTTTCAGTGCTGAAAACTAACTTACTTCTTGGTCTTGAAACAGAGAGAACTGGCTTTGAAAAAGTCTAGTCTTGTGGTTTCCACAGGAGGAAGCTATGAAATTTACCTTGACTATAACTTTAGACGCAAAGCTGTAAGATACATTGCTTTCTTGGTCAAATGTCTCAACATTAATAAAATGATATTTGTAGACAAAACCAAACTTGAAAGTAATGCCTTAAAATTTTAATAAGAAAGCATCTCAGGGCTGGTGCTGTGACATAGTGAGTAAGCTTCCACCTGCATTGCCGGCATCCCAGATGGGCACAGTTTTGAATCCTGGCTCCTCCACTTCCTATCTGGCTCGCCACTAATGTGCCTAAGAAAGCAGCAGAGGATGGCCCAAGTACTTGGGCCCCTGCACCCATGTGGGAGACCCAGATGAAGCTACTGGCTTCTGGCTTTGCATCAGCCCAGATCCGGTGATTGTGGAAATTTGGGGAGAGAACCAGTGGATAGAAGGAAGGTAACTCTCTCAGTCTCTCCCTCCTTCTCACTCTCCGTAACTCTGCCTTCAAACAAACAAATAAATGAATAAATCTTGGTAAAAAAAAAAATAAAGAATCTCTTTGGAGGTAAGATATATCAACTCAGATTTTTAAGCTCTGAAAAAAAAAATCTGTTTCAGAACACAAGGAATGACTGCTGATCATCATTTCAAGGTGATAAATTAGTGAAACATCTCTCCAAATGTATTATATCTTATAATCAGTGAGATTTTGGACAACATGAAAAATTAACAAAATATTTCTGAGATCAACAGATTTGAAAACCAATAACATCTTAATAAAAATCAATAAAAATTTATTTTCTCATCTATTCTTTGCAAAAGAGAAAAATATTTGTGTGAGAAAGTACCTTCCAGTCCCAGCAGATACCAATTCAATAAGCAGTTGGAAATAGATTATATCAGCAGAGCAATTAAAAGACAGTAAATTATATATATATATGGATATATACACGGATATATATATATATAAATAAATAAAAACTATTCTAATGTAATTAGGTATTTATCTGTCTCCTAGAAACAACTGTGCACATCTGGGTGGTATGGCCCCACATCATTCTTCTTTATTGTCCTCAAATCCATAGTAGAATTTCTGGTTATGGTTGGCACTCAGCAATTTTGCTGGATTTAATTACAGTTGACATTTCATTTCAATGCACTGACTCTTCGGATGGTGATTATTTTCATTCAGTCTGTCATGTATGTGTTACCTTTGACTCTGTTTTTACAGTCCTATATTCTGAAAAGCATTGCAAAAAAGGAGAAAGGGAAAGGGAAATATTCGATGTCTACTATGATTCCGAAGCCTTCTTGTGGGAGCACAACGGTACTTGGTGAACCAATAGTAGCAATGCAAGTTCCTATGTGAGAGTGAGGGGCAGGATTCTGCACAGAACACAGGGAGCTTCAGTGCAGTGTAGTCGTAAACACATGGTGTCAGGGACATCAGGAGTCACGCATCCCGCTTGGTAAAGGAAATTGCTTCAGAGCCCAATTAATAATTACTTCTGAAGAACAACGAAAGCAGGAAGAAAGCTAACAACTAAGTATACTTGCATTATCTAAAATAATATTTTCTTCCTAAACCTGCTTCAGAAAAAGGTTAATAAGAGTTAAGCTGGAGGCCGGCGCTGTGGCTCACTAGGCTAATCCTCCGCCCTGCAGCGCCGGCACACCGGGTTCTAGTCCCGGTCGGGGCGTCGGATTCTGTCCCGGTTGCCCCTCTTCCAGGCCAGCTCTCTGCTGTGGCCAGGGAGTGCAGTGGAGGATGGCCCAGGTGCTTGGGCCCTGCACCCCATGGGAGACCAGGATAAGCACCTGGCTCCTGGCTTCGGATCAGCGTGGTGCACCAGCCATAGCGCACCGGCTGCGGCGGCCATTGGAGGGTGAACCAATGGCAAAGGAAGACCTTTCTCTCTGTTTCTCTCTCACTGCTCACTGTCCACTCTGCCTGTCAAAAAAAAAAAAAAAAAAAAAGAGTTAAGCTGAGCTGGGGCAAAGCAGAACAGAGAAAAACTGAAGACTGACTATATGGGTCAAAACTAGCTTTTCTGCAGAACTTGTCAGAGCTTTGACCATACTACCATGCACACTGCCACATTCCTAGAGAGCCTAACTCTAAGGATAGGTCAGCCAAAATGAGTATCCCAGAAAATAAAGTTGGAAAGACAATGGCCTAACAGAATCTGCCAACTGAAGGGGATAATGAAAAGATTTTAAAGTAGATTCCATTCTTGATGTTTGGACATTTCCATTATGAGTGTCACAAAACATTACAAAATATCACAAGTTGTATCACAAGATAAGACTCTTTAGCAAAAATAAAATTAATAAAAATCTTTATTTTTTAAGTAGCTAATGGCAGCCTGAAATTTTAAAAAATATCAGTTCTTCACTAAAACTACCTGCAGTAAGGGCAGCATGTCTCTTTCCTTCCCTACTAAAAAAACGATTCTTTTGAAAAGAAATATCAATTTCTTCCATTTAGAAATAGGCATTTTGAAATATTCAGAAAGCAATAAAAAGGAACTAAATATATTCACATTTGTACAATTTCCAGCACTGATATAAACTCATTAAGGCCCAAGCTAAGTTTCTTAAGAAAATAAAAATCAGAGTACACTTACAGCTTAAATTGTTATTTAAAAAGTATGTGATGTATTGTAAAAAGTATAATAGTATTAAAGCTTATAGAAGATGGATGGGAGAAGGGAGGTCTCCTTTTTCTTAGATGCTATCAGGTATTCTTATACTCACATCCCTTATCTAACAACTCTGAATTCCAAGCTAGGGTCTGCACTGAAGTTCATTAATCATGCAAGAACAAAGAAGATCATTATACTGTTTCCTAAATGTGGTTTAATATAGCACTGCTTATAATCTGAATGTAAAATTTGATGTTGAAAGGAAGTTGGGGTTCTATTAAATTGTAAGGTATCAAGACACTATTTATTTTGTGAATTTACTTGGAGCTAATTACTATAGTTAATCATTCAAATTGTTGTAAGCAAAGTATAGTTGAATTTTAATCATCTTTTGAATGCTCTTACTCAGTAGAACAAATGCAGGTAAGCACGCAGGGTAGGAATTAAAAAAAAGGATATTTTAGAAGGGCGTAAATTGAGCTTTTTAGAGTAGTTGCTTCTTTGATAAGGGGGAAAAGAGATCAATCAAAATAATACTATTATCATCATTATTCCAACCAAATAAGCCCTGTCTTAACCAAGGAGAAAATATGTGCATAAGTGTCATAAATAAAAACATTTCCACAACATGGCTGCCACAAAAATAATAGTACTTGACACAGCACAGGGTTTCAGTTTCTGAATAGATGATTATTCATCAGAATGACTGGCCCTGCTATGTTAAAAAATTGTGGATATTTATATTACATTTAACAACACTTCTTCACTGTGAGAAATGAGACTGCATCCAGGTTAAACTATAATTTTTTTATTAGTTGTTAAAGATCTGGGACTTGAAACAGCCACCATAAGATGAACTTCAACTTATAATGACTGAACCAAATACAATTCTGTTGGAATTATTTCAAGAACAGTACGTTCATATTATATGTGGTATTGGTAATCAACAGTATAAACTTCTAAAATACTGAGATTAACTCAAACCAATAATTTTTCTTTACCTTTCTTCCTTTTTTAAAATATTTTGTCTCAAAAGATTTGGCCCTTTTCTTTCCAAAATGATCCTGCCCATTTGCCTACTTCTCCCAGTGTTACCTAACAAAGTATGTTTTTTTTTTCTTTCAGTTATCTACTCCTTTTGAAATCTCAATATTTTATTTTCCATATCCTATTCTCCAAGACTAGAAATATGTTTATATCATATATGAACTTGTCTTAATCCTCATAATAATAATAATAATCTCTCAAACTGTCTTCAGTTTTGTGACACCAGTTGTATCTATTGTTTTATCACATACTCACTTATGTGGACACTTTGCACTCTGGTTTTCAATGGTGCAAAATGATTTCTTAACAAAATAATGAAATTTTCTTATCATCTACATTTTTCACTTTACTTCACGTTACATTACTAATTTTTTTCCATCCTGAAAATCTCTAGTGCTGGTTTCTACGACTGGTAAGAAATGGGATAACATGTAAGTAAATAAATCAATGGCCTTTGCTCATTTGCCCTGCAATTTTCCTGATCGTCCCCTTCCTCAGCTGAGATGGAGTATTAGATCAGTAGTTACACAGTCAGGCTTGCTGCAGAAGGAAGGACCTTTCTGAATTGTTTTTCCTGCAGATCATGGAATTTTTCATTAATGAAATACCTTCCATCTTGCCGTCCATGTTAGAGGAACATAGGGTTGGTTTTTATTTCTTATTGTTTCATTTTTTGAGATGAAATGCTTTAAGTCCTCCAATAGTTTATTAGAAAGAATGTAGACATTAAAAACATCCCCACTATGATGAACATAAACTGAGGTTTTCAGCCCTGGTATAATTTAAATTTTAAAAAACTGATTTAAAAAAACAAAGATTTCCAATTGTGTATTACCATTTTTCATTCATTTGCTATACTGACAGTGTAAAAACAAATCATGAAAATGTTACAATCATATCCATGTACATTTCAAAAGTTAAGGAAAAATGCATTTAAACCACTGAAATATATTCAATCATTTTATCACTACAGAACAAAGAAAATAACCTAGATATATTGAATGACTAAATAAATAGTGTCTATTTTCACTAGGAATTCAGGTAAATTATCCTAATCATCTTATCCTACCTTATAAGAAACTGAGGAGTCAATGTTGTTGACCAAGACTACCTAACCGTCCCCTCAGTCCGCCTGTTACCTTTCTGACTAGAGGTCCCTGACCTTCCTGTCCTCAGAGCATCTACTTTAAAAAACCTGAATATTCAGAGAAATTGTAAATTTTCTTACTGCTTCTTTGAGATGTAAATTGCCTAAACCACAGAACTGTTTTTCTCAAGTACCTGGGAGCCATCCCTTTGAAATGTAATCATCAAAGACTGAAATACTCCTATCTCCCAGTCTCTGTGAAAGCTGAGTGCCTAACTTTGCAAAGTGAAAATATATCATTAGCAGACATAGATTTAAAGACATTGACCAACCTCCCCAGTAACATTTTCAGGTATTTTTCTATTAGCTCACCCCAGCATTTTAAAAATCCTTCCAGCACTATTTCACTGGAGTTGAGTTCACTCTCTTCTTCACTGCAGCAGTGTTGAAAATCTTCCTTGCCATTTTTAACAAGTGTCAAACTTTGCTTTTACACTACTAAATTTAGGATCGTGTGTTACTGAAATAGATTAGAGTAGAATCAGTCTAAGAAATTCATTACCACAAATTTCAAGTGCTTAACAACACTCATACACATACTATAATATGTTACCAAAAGATGGAAAGTCACATGAATATAAGAGTATATGAGAGTTGCAAGGTGAATTTAATTTCTTTAGAATGTCCTAAAAGGTCAACACTATGTAATCTTTAATGTACTGTAGACAAGGATACAGACTTAGCGGTTACCAACAGATGGCAGGACTGCTAAAATGAGCTGTGAAGAAATTACAAAACTAAATAAATCCTATATGGATATATAACATGTGTGTGTACATGTACACTATATACATACATATATATATGCTACAAAGAGATATTTCCTTTAAAAAGGGAAAGGATATTGTATCTTGCTCCAGAGTCTTTAAGGCAAATTTTAGAAATATATTCTGTTTTTCTTATTTTTAATGAAAAATTAAATAAGGTCAAAATGATGGTGGTGTTGCAGACATGTTTATTGGTCTATAAGTTAACCCTACACTTAATAATATTAGAACAAGGGCAAAGAGGGAAATACTGATATTTCATTTTCTACAGTAGCTATGCATTAAAAATACTCCAACTCTTCCAATAAACAACAGATGAAAACACTAATCCTGGTTCAGAGATCTGGTGGGAATTTATCTTCTTAAACTGCATAAAAGTCATACCATGAACAGTCTTTTTAACCACATCCTTAAAGTGATGGTAACAATGAAACTCAAACGATCGATTAGCTGTCAATCTTATCTCATGATAACAATTTAAAGTGATTTTATACAGGAACCAAAGAAGCACATGCCAAGTGCACAGGTTCTCAAACCCAATTCAAGGATGAATCCAAATACCATGTCTTGGTACATATTAAGTAGGAGTACATACATGTTAATATTCTAGGAAAATTAACCAGAAAGTCTGTTGGTGGTGGCGTTGGTAGTGTTCGTGTGTGTGTGAGAGGGGTATTGAGAAATTATATGCTGAAAGTTATGTGGAAACATACTCTTTCTCTAATTCTGTCAGAGTTTAACAGAGAGTTTAACAGCCCAGCACCACTTTTCTGAATGTCCATGGTTTCTTGGAGATTTACTATGGAAACGAATTGAAGACCAAGAATCCTGGAGGCAGACAACCTGTGTTCTAAATTATTTATTACCTAGAGAGATGTGACGTTGTGTAATTAACTACAGAGCCACAGATTCCCAAATGTGTAAAATGGCGACGACAGTAAAACAAAATCGATCAATTAAGCTCTGAGTATGCTAATACCATCCAAAAATAAATAGCAGATGTCAGTAGCTTTACTTTCTAGTCAGTGTTTCCTGAGCTTTCCCAACATGTTTTTGCAACCAAGGGTACTAAGGTCAAAAGCCTCAAAGTGGAGAAAAGCATAGAATTTACTAATTTCATAAAGACAAGCAGTGAGGGCACTCGGTATTATGGGATGGAAGTTATTACGGCCGAGTCAGAAAAGGCTTCCTGCAGTTGGTGGTGCCTGAGAATTCAGGGGTAAAGGGAAGGCAGTGGAAAATGCTGCAAGGTCACTGCAGAGGGTGACACGTGGAGCAGGAACTCTTACTGTCCCAACAAGCAGTGTTAACTTAGCTCGGTGACTCTAGCAAACCCTTTCCTCTTCCTGAAAATGTATTTCTCTGGAATTTCAGTCACTTTTATTTCTTTCCCATTTCTCAGGATGCAGAGTGGTTCCTCTTTCCAGGGCTGACTTTTTTTTTTTTTTTTAAGATTTATTTATTTATTTGAAAGGCAGAGTTAGGGGGAAGGGGGCGGGGGAGACACACACAGAGAGATCTTCCATCTGTTGGTTCATTCCCCAGATGGCCAAAATGGCTGGAGCAAGGTGGATCTACAGCCAGGGGCCACTTTCAGGTCTCCCACGTGGGTGGCAAGGCCATCTTCCGCTGCTTTCCCAGGTGCATTAGCAGGGAGTTGAATTGGAAGTGGAGCAGCCGGGTGTCCAACGGGCACCCATATGGGATGTAGCAGGCAGCAGCTTTACCTGCTCCATCACAGCACTGGTAAAGGGCTGAGCTCTTAAAATGGACTCCTGAACTCAGCTACAACTGTTAACGGAACACATACAGCACTAGGGTTAGTGATGTGACAGAACAAATACAATGCACAATTTATGAAGCGTTTCATCCATGAAACGGACATTTGAGGTTATTGGCAAGTAGATATCAGTTTAATTGTCATCACTGAACCATTAATCTTAAAAATTTTGTCAATTATCAGACAACTGATATTTGAATATGGGCCATAGATGATGCTAAAATTTATACACTTTTAGTAACTGTCCTGGATTGTATGGAAAGTATTCACTAAAGTTTTCTGGGAAAAGGAGAACTGTATCTCCAACCTTCTCTTAAATGGGTCATAAAACATCCTTAGACAAAATTAGAGAAAGAGTGATAAAGTAGGGGCTGGCGCTGTGGCGCACTGGTTTAAAACCTTGGCCTGAAGCGCCGGCATCCCATTTGGGCACTGGTTCTAGTACTGGCTGCTCCACTTCCCATCCAGCTCTCTGCTATGGCCTGGGAAAGCAGAAGAAGATGGCCCAAGTCCTTGAGCCCCTGCACCCACTTGGGAGACCGAGAAAAGGAACTTGGCTCCTGGCTTCGGATCAGCGCAGCTCCGGCCATTTGGAGAGTGAACCAGTGGATGGAAGACCTCTCCCTGTGTGTCTACCTCTCTCTGTAACTATGTCTTTCAAATAAATAAATAAATCTTTTTTTTAAAAAAAGGGTGATAAAGTAAATAAAGAAAATGCAAACTAACAATGAAGCTGGATAAAGACTACATATTTATGGGAGTTCCTTGTACTACCTTGGATATTTAAATATTTTTCTTAAGCACTTGTTTAATAAATTAATTTGTAGAAAAATCAATGGGTTTATTGTTACTACGTATACCTACAGATTGAAAATTTGTACTCCCTGTGGAAACCAGTTTTACAGATCTAGATGATTCCACTCATGTTAATCTATTCTCTTTATATTAAGCTAAACTTAACTCTTATGACCATTCAGAAATTATCAATAGGAAAACATTATAAAATATTGACATAATATGCCAAAAAATCTGCAAATAATATAGGGCAGCAAAATAGACGTTTACTCATTAAAATATTTGTCAAGCAAATGGAATAATCATCCTTACACAAGTGGTTGCCAATTAATGATGGTGCCTGATTAGTAATAGATGATTTTTATAAATTTTTCTTTAAAATCTTGAAGAATTTTGTTGCAGAATATTTGTCTTAGTTGCCTTCAATTAATCATTTGTCATTATGAAATAAAATTCACTTAATATGGCAGAGAAATAAAAATGCTTACTATTTGATAATGACAATTCTCAAGATATTTTGAAAAAAATAAGTACTCAAAATGTGGAACTATCATCTATAATATTTTAATGTTATATTTAATATTCAATATATTTATTATATTTATATATTATATACTTAATATAATATATACTATTTTTCAATTTCAAATCAAAAGAATGCATTTTATATGGCTACATATAACTGTGAAAGCCCAGTCAGACCAACATATGTGCGGATTTATACAGGTGTGTATATATATATATGTATGTACACATATGGCTATACCTATATAACCCAATGAGCACTGTTTTTAAGCATGTTTACTTTTACTCTCCTTTTTATTTCTATTTTTTTCTAGACATATAATCTAATGTCAGAAATACGTATCTGAAATACTATTTGGACCAGGCGCCTTTATTTGTAAGTCTATATGAAACATGGAAGCAAACCAATGAGAATTTTATAGAGGACTGATTCAAGGATTATCTCAGACTTAATTTTCCTGAGTTCACTCCTTTGGAGTGATGAAGCAAAACATTAGTTTCCTAAATTCTGTTTCATTGTTATTATTCATTGTATAAAAAAGAATTAGAATCTAGCTCGCCTTGAAAATATTTTCTTACTTGAACATATGGTACAATTCTACACACTTAAGATCTTATTTACTTTCATTTGAAATAACGAGAGAAGGAAAGAGAGAGGGAAGAAGGTGGAGGGGAAGGGGGCAGGAGGGGAGAGGGAGGGAGAGAGAGGGAGGGAGAGAGAGAGAACCATTTACAAGGCAGCAACAGGCAGGGCTGGGTAAGACTGTGGCCAGGAGTCAGCAACTCCACTTAGGTCTCCCCTGTGGCTGGCAGAGATCCAGGTACCATCCTGTGCCATCATTTGCTACCTCCCCTGATGTGCATTCAAAAGAAGTAGATTGGAAACAAAGCCAGTACTGAAAAGGAGTGCAGGCATCCCAAGTGGCATTTTAGCCACTGACCCAAAAGCCCACTTCTGTTTGCTCATTTTTCACAGACATTTCTCAGTTAATGGTATCTCACATGAATGTTAAATATATATACATTTATAAATATATATTATAAATTATATTATATATAATTATATATATAAATTATATATAAATATAAATATATATAATTATATTATGAATTATATATATTTATGTATATATAATTATATATAACATATTACATATAATTCATATAATTATATATAATATCATATATTATATATAATATATATAATAAAATACATAAATATATTTATATATGCAATGTGAATTATTATGCCAATACAAACACACACACACAAATGGCCTCTGGATACTTTCTAATTAACAAAAATATTTTTTCTTCATTAAATGGCTAAAGACAAGCATGCATATTTTAATTTGTGTCAATGGCTTTTTGAGGCTTTACCATTTTCTTTGTTGGTAGCTATTAGCTCTTATTTCTCACTATCATCATAGATCATGCAATCACTTTACTCCCTTTGTAATTTGTTATTCTTCTTTTATGAAAGATGTACATAAACGCAGTTGCGCTCTTCCTTGGTTACACTGTCATTAATTTTGATTGTCTTTTCCTGTATCCCAATTTTCAGCTCTGTTCTTTGGGCTCAGTATGATTGTTACATGCATGTGATGCTACTCTGTGCTCTCTATGTTATGGGATTTAACCTGCAGCTCATTTATTTATACCAGGCTGTGCTCTAAGAAAGATTGAATAGGCTTTCAGTATTTATCTGTAATATATTGCATTTCACAGTAAAAAAAAAATGATAACATAGACTGACATTCCAAAAGCACAACTTATAACCTATGTACCTGTTTACTCCATATTTTTGAAACTATAAAGATAATGCTTTAGATATCTTCACACACACATTTACCCACAGGAAAATAAGATAATATTTCAAAAGCAAACTTTTGAAGAAAAATGATGACTGCTTAGTTTGGTAAACATCACATTTCTGTCCTTACATAGCCTATATCATTGTCATAAATTAATCCTAAGAATGTTTCCTACCCAGGATTATAACATCTGAAAACCATTTAGGACACACTTCTCTAGATAGCCATTAACAGGAGGTGACTTCAAACATTTCATGAAGAAATGGAATTTATTTTTATGCAAAACTTTCTGAAAATTCATGCATAGATTTATCATAACATGCATTTTTCCATGTACTTTTTGAAGAGGCTTCAGATTTGATCAGCACGGGCATGCATGCAGGGACCTCTTGAAATATTATTCTTATCTGGCTGAAGTTTCCCACCCTTTTGACTTACATCTCCTCCCTGCCCTCAGTCCTGGGTAATCATACAGCTCTTCACTTCTATAATTCTAGTGTTTTCAGATTTCATATACAATCATAAGCGAAATGAGACACACACACACACACATACACACACAGTGACAGAGCGATAGAGATCTGCACTTTGATAGCTAATTTAGTCATTACTTGACGTTAACTTTCCTTAATGAAATACCATTTGAATGTGCAGATTGTTTGGGAGATATTTTTAGTCATTAAAAGAGGGCGCACATTTAGGATAGGTTAAAATTATGTGGACAATGTCTCACTAATGGAGTGAGAGATGCATTGCTGAGTGCTCCAGAAAACTAACCCTGCATCTGCCTGTGACTCTAATGTTTCTGTTTATTAAACTGAGAAGGAGCCAGGTATTAATGAAATTTCATTCCTTTAATCTTTCCTATAATAGCTGAGATCAGTACAGAATTATGTTTTCTCTAAGTATTTTCTTATTCAGATTACTTGAAGTTGAAGGCAGCACAGAAAAATACTAGAATTTATAGGCAAATCAAATACAAAATGTATGCAGTTTCTAAAAGCATTATTTTGAATTTGGTAATGAATTTTAGTGACAAGACGAAAGTTATCGTCTCATTGCATGCAATATTACTATAGAAAATTACATATTGAATCCAAATGTTAGAATGATGCTAATAAATAGTTTTAGGTCATTAATAAAAGATGAATTTTGTTAAATGCACTGTGTTATTTGGGTCAGGTGTTGTTTTTCTCCCAATTTCTACTTGCAGTCCACCTGGAATTCAATAAAATAGAATAAGAAGGTGAAGGTTAACACTCTAATTCAATTAAACAGGTTTGCTCAACACCAATTACATAATGCAGGCACTCCTGGAACAGTCCTTGTCATTACAGATAGAGAAGAAAAATGATTCTAAAACAAACTGAATATACTGAGGACTACAAAAAGTAAAAAAAAAAAAAAAAATTATATTGCACTTAGAATTAATTCAATGATTTCTGGTTGAAGAAATGTTTGTTCATTCATGTAGTCAGTTTATAAGCAGAAACACAGATACTTTGGTATGGTTGTATTTCAATGAGAAAACAACGTCTGACTATCAATGTAAAATCGACAGAGTGGATGAAACTGCCTCCTGTGATGCCAGCATCCCATATGGGCACCAGTTCATGTCCTGAATGTTCCACTTCCAATCCAGATCCATGATAATGGCCTGGAAAAAGCAGGAGATGGCCCAGTACTTGGGCCTCTGCCATTCATGTGGGAAACCAGGGAGAACTCCTAGCTTTTGGCTTCCACCTGGCCCAACCCAGGCTGTTGGGGCCATCTGGGGAGTGAACCAATGAATCGAAGATTTGTCCCTATCTCCGCCTCTCCCTCTATCTTTGTAATCCTGACTTTCAAATAAATAAATGTCTTTAAAAATAAATAAAAATACTGTTCTATAAAAGGTATCTTGATATATAAATTATTATTATTTTTACAATTTTCTCTAGCATTTTGGAAAGAAGTATGGCACAAATACCTTAGATAAAAAGCAGACATTGCCTCATTTTAAATAGGCAGTCATGAAAACATGCTTTAATTAAACTAATTTAAATAAAATAATCACTATCTCAGTTAAACTCAATTATTCAAGTAAACATAGGCAAAATCAGCAAGCACTGGCTTGACATAATAATTATGAAAGGTTAGTTTTGAGTTATCTTGTTTATATTATTAATGAAAATTAATCACAAGGCTATTAAAAATAGTCCACTCTCTTTTGCTCAGTAATGTTCTCTGCAATCTACAGCGAGCCAAAGCTCATTTGTAGTTTATTATAGCTTATTTTTAGCTTCTTATACAGCTCCACCCCCTTCTACCCTTTCCATTCAGTCTCAGAGTAACCCCTTCTAGGTTCTGCTGCTATTGCACAAGGCATGGATCTACCCTGTTCCAGTGATCCCTCTGGACCCATTTCCTCCTTTTGATTTTCAATCTCTACCCTGCCACTGACTCAAGCTTCTACAAGTGCTTAAGTCTCTGTAATCTTAAAAACAATCTTCCATGCCGGCTCCCGCGGCTCACTAGGCTAATCCTCCGCCTTGCAGCGCCGGCACACCGGGTTCTAGTCCCGGTTGGGGCGCCGGATTCTGTCCCAGTTGCCCCTCTTCCAGGCCAGCTCTCTGCTGTGGCCAGGGAGTGCAGTGGAGGATGGCCCAGGTGCTTGGGCCCTGCACCCCATGGGAGACCAGGAGAAGCACCTGGCTCCTGCCATCGGATCAGCGTGGTGCGCCGGCCGCGGCGGCCACTGGAGGGTGAACCAACGGCAAAGGAAGACCTTTCTCTCTGTCTCTCTCTCTCTCACTGTCCACTCTGCCTGTCAAAAACAAACAAACAAACAAAAAACAATCTTCCAACATTCCTGCTTTTTCTCTATTCACTGTCATCTTCTTCAAATAGGCCATCTTCATTGTCTGCATTTCTCAAAGGCCAGTCACTCCCTAATATGCTGAAATTTGGCTTCTGATCTACCTCTCTCTGTTACACTGACATCATTGTCAAATTTCAGCCCTTCCTCTGCCTTAACTCTTTCTAGAATCTTAGGGTGTTAACCATACCTTCATTTTTGAAAGCTTCTTTTTCCTTTCCCTTAAACCTCTGAAAATCTTTCTCTCATTTTGTGAAAAACAATTTTTTGAAGTTTTAAACATTGTTGTATAACTCTCAAATGGATACATTTTCCAAAGACTTATTTCTAGTTCACTTGATACCATATTGCCACTAGTCTACAGATGAAACATAAAATTTAATGTAAAGATGTCCCTACATTCCAAACTCGTAAGGAATATTTTGTACCCACAAATTATTTTAAATATTATTTCACAAAATATCTTCTAAAGTAGTGTATTTTCCACATAATGCAAATTCTACACTTACTGATTAATTGTGCCTTTTGGGTTTTTCCTCAAAGGTCAGCAAGAACAGCTGGAAAATTTGGTCACAAAATGCTTCCAGAATAACAAAAAACAAAACAAAATCAACCCCCTTGGAGTTTATTTAGCAAGTACAAGTCATTGTGAACTTATGTTTTTTGAAAATATGTGTTTCTTAAATGAAATGTTTCAATTACATGCAATTAGTATCATGTATTAACTGGTAACCATGAATGGTCCATAAATTGTTGGTGGAAAAATACATATTCATTAACATATTATTTTCAGTTCATGGTGCCTGCAATTAAGACATATCCAATTAGGGAAGAAAGAACTGTGAAGTTATTGCTCAATTTGAATTTTTCATTATTTGCTGATTGAACTATTTGTTAATTATTGTTTCTGTGCTGTTGATCACTACATTGTGAAATTATGATACTGTGGGCACCTTTCCATGCAAATGTACCAGAGACAGATCTTTTCATATTCCATCACATTTTTTTTTGGTTTTTCAAAAATGAAGAAGTAATAAAATCTCCCTTTATTATAAGAAGTTTCATATCAAATTTAGGATGGAATGCTGAAACAACCTAACACATTCAATTCTTTTCTATTTCACTTACTTATAAAATTTTTCTGTGTTCCATCATCATTGTTCTTCAAAGACTCAAATACAAAATGAGTGTACAGTGCTACAAATACACAAGTGTTGCAAATATATGGACTCAGGTTTCTTTCTTTTTTACTTTACTGGGGTTTCTTACAGCTGACCAACAACCCTATGGAGAAAATTAAAACAGCCTAAAACATTTTTTTCAATTTCCTTTTTGAAAGTATCAGATTTCATTCAGAAAGCCTGAACATGAGGGGTCAACATCTCAAGTAATGGAAAAAAAAAAACTGCCATACTATAACTACTTTTCTTTCAAGTCAATTGCCGGTTTCAAGCATACAGCAGGAGGCTGAAGATCCAAGCAAAAATCTCCAGTGAGGAGGCTATTACATTCAGCAAAAGAAGTTAGAAACAGAAAGACCAATACCATATGATTTCAATCATGTGGAATACAGAAATGTTGACCTCACAGAATTAGAGAGTAGAACAGTGGTTACTAGAGACTGGGGAGACTTTGGCTGAGAGCTGGGGTGAACTGAGATGGGACAACAGGTATAAAGTTATGGGCAGATAACATTAATTCTGGTGTTCTGCACAACAGGTGACTGCAGTTAACAACAATGTATTTGCATTTCAAAACAGTTGATTATTACACAGTGTATATAACGTTATCAAAAGATCACTGTCCCCCATAAATTTGTAAAATGTTATGTCTCAATTAAAAACAAATGAAGACTTGTAAACAAAGAGTAATCTTCAGTGAATAGCCCAGATCACTCAGTTGGGAGCTCTGAAGAGCTATGTCATAAGAGCAAATCAGAGACAGAGCTTTACCAAGCCATATTTGAATCCACTTATCCCTGTTTGAATGGGGACAATAAATCTGCCAAGCATAACATAAAAAACAGGAATATAGAAAATAAAAGAAGAATATTTCTGAGGAAAGCTACCATTATCTAAGCCAAATTTTCATAAAGAATAAGCTGCATCCCATAAAATAATAAAACAATGAGAAACAGAGTAACAGCAGACCACAGGAGATCAAGACTTGGATTTATCAACAAAAATACTAAAGTAGCATGAATGAAATGCCTAACAAAATAAGATAAAGAGTTGGAAAAAGCTAAAGGAAAAGCTATAAAAGTATACCAGATAATAGGAATCTATAAAAATAAATGAAATATAAATTATGCAAAGGAAAAAATTTGGAACCCAGTAACTGTTTTATAGCAGATTAGAAGCAAAATATATATGATCAGTGAATCAGAATATAGAACAGTAAGAAATATATAGGGGGATGGTGCTGTGGCACAGGGGGTTAAAGTCCCAGCCTGCAGAGCCAGCAACCCACATGGGTGCCAATTTGAGTCCTGGCTGCTCCATTTTCAATCCAGCTCCTTGCTAATGAGCCTGGGAAAGCAGCAGAGGATGGCCCAGGTCCTGCACCCACATGGGAAACCTGGAAGGAGATTTGGCTCCTGGCTTAGGATCAGCTAAGCTTTGGCTGTTGTGGCCATATGGGGAGTGAATCAGTGGATGGAAGACCTCTCTCTGTCTCTACCTCTCTCTGTAATTCTGTCTTCCAAATAAATCAAAAAGAAAGAAACATATAAAGTAAAAGAGATTAGAACAAAGAAGAAAAGTTAGGAAAGAGTATAAAATATGAAACTCAGTGACAGGTCTAACATAAGTGAAAATGGAATCAGTGAAGGAGAAGAAAATACAAATTAAAAAGGAATTGCAGGAAACAGACCAAAGATTTTTCAAAACTTACGTGACTATAATCCATAGAATCAAGAAGCTTAGAAAAATCCAAGCATGGTAAACACATAAAAAGCCACATCTAAGTACATATCAGTAAATTATTTAAATCTCTAAATATAACAAGAAATTCTTAGAATAGCACGCAGGAAAAAAAACTTTCAAAATGGAGGATAAATTAAAAAACATTACATATAAATCAAACCGTAAACCGAAAACATTTAATTATATTTAGTGGGGGGAATAGGGAAAAGATATCTTCTCCATATTCCAGGAAGCAAAAGTTCTTTATGTACCAAGAACCCACAATAAGTTAGGGCAAAGAAAGCAGGCATAAAAGGACAAATAAAAAAAAATAGCTCTAATATTTCAACATGCATATTCAATGTAAGTGGTCTAAATAAACCAATTAAACATAAATGGCACAGTGCATTAAAAATAAATCAACTATATATTCTCTATGCAAAACTAATATCTGGGCTAGTGCTGCACCCAGCATTCCAAATGAGCATTGATTTGAATCCTGGCTGCTCCAATTGCATTCCAGCTCCCTGCTAATAGCCTGAGAAAAGCAGCGATAGTGTTTGGGCCCCTGCTACCCACGTGGGAGACCGGGATGAAGCTCCTGGCACAACCCTGGCCATTGTGGCCATATGGAGATTGAGCCAGCAGATGGAAGATCTTACTCTTTCTGTCTCCTCTCTCTGTAACTCTGACATTCAAATAAATAAATAAATTTAACAAAAAACAAAAAAGTTCATTTCAATTATGAGGCTCCAGGTAGAATAAAAGTAAAAGGGCAAGAATATAACATGAAGACATCAATTAATGGTAAGCAGGAGGGACTCTATCAATGAGATGCACCAGACTTTAAAGCAAAGAAAGCTGCCACATTCATACAATCTCTAAAAAGATGGCAATTCTAAATGTACAAATGCACATAAAAAAGTAGAAAAATATATAACCAAGAACAGATAGGGAAGGAAAAACAGGTCAACAATTAGAGTCAAAGACTTTGACCCTACTCGTCCACAATACAATGACTAGATAGCAAATCAATATGGATACTGAGGAACTGCATCAGCCAACAGAAATAAATCTCCATTTATAGAACATTGTGCCCAACTGCAGCAGAACGCATATTCTTCTCAAGTATCCATGGAGCATATGAAGACATGCTGTATCCTGCTTATAAAACAAACCTCAATAGATCCAAAAGAAATCATACATAGTAAATTCTCCAGTGGGAGTAAAATTAAGCTAGAAATCAATAAAAAAAAAAAAAAAGGTAACGAAAATATTCAAACTCTTAGACATGAGAAATCCCATCAGGGAAATAAAACAAAAAACTGAAAACCACACACATTAAACAGAATTAAAATGAGATAGAATACATCAAAATTCCTGAGACATAGCTGAATAAGTGCTGAGAGGCCAGCATTGTGGCACAGTGGGTTAAGAAGCAGTTTGCAATGCTGGCATCAGCTGCAGTCCCGGCTGCTCCACTTCTGATCAGGCTCCCTGCTAATGTGCCTGGGAAAGCAGTGGAAGGTGGCCCAAGTCGTTGGGCCCCTGCCGCCCATGTGGGAGACCCCGATGGAATTCCAGGTTCTTGGCTTCAGCCTGCTCCAGCCCTGGCCCTTGTAGCCATTTCAGGAGTAAACCAGATGGAAGCTCTCTCTCTCTCTCTTTCCATCTTCCTTCTTTTAGTTCCCTCTGTCCTTCTCTTCCTCTCTTTCTCTGTAACTGACTTTCAAGGAATTAAAAATATTTTTTAAAAGTGCTGAGAGGAAGCCAGCGCCGTGGTTCACTAGGCTAATCCTCCGCCTTGCGGCGCCGGCACACTGGGTTCTAGTCCTGGTCGGGCCGCCGGATTCTGTCCCGGTTGCCCCTCTTCCAGGCCAGCTCTCTGCTGTGGCCAGGGAGTGCAATGGAGGATGGCCCAAGTCCTTGGGCCCTGCACCCCATGGGAGACCAGGATGAATACTTGGCTCCTGCCATCGGATCAGCGCGGTGCGCCGGCCGCAGTGCGCTGGCCGCTGCGGCCATTGGAGGGTGAACCAACGGCAAAGGAAGACCTTTCTCTCTGTCTCTCTCTCACTGTCCACTCTGCCTGTCAAAAAATAAAAAAAATAAAAAAAATAAAAAAAAAGTGCTGAGAGGGAAATTTATAGTACAAAATGCATGTAACACATATGATGAAAAGTCTTCAAGAACCAAAAAAGAAGAGTAAAATAAAACTGATTTACTGAGTTGTAAAGTACAATAAAAGTAACTCAGTAATATTATTAGGGGATACATGCTTGTCTCTCAAACCTCTTCTCATGAAGCTCTATCCCTTTCCCCATGTGATGGTCTTAGGTGGTGGGTCTTTGGGCTGGGAGATAATTAGATTAAGGCATCAGAACAAGAATTAGAGTAGAGTAACACATTAAGGATGAGAACTCTGATCATAATGAAATTAAGCTAGAATTAATAATGAAAATAGAATTAGGAAACCCCTTGTGTTTAGAACTTAAGCAATATAATTCTAAATGACCCATGGGCCAAAGAAAAAAAAATCACAGTGCAAATTAGTAAGCACTTCAAATTGAATGATAATGAAAATATTACATATCAAAACCTTTTGGCAGAGCTGGTGCTATGGCATAGTGGGTAAAACTACTGCTGCAGTGCCTGCATCCCATATGGGTGCTGGTTCGAGTCTAGGATGCTCTACTTATGATCCAGCTCTCTGCTATGGTCTGGGAAAGCAGTAGAAGATGGCCCAATTCCTTGGGCCCCTGCACCTGCATGGGGGACCCAGAAGAAACTCCTGGCTCCTGGCTTTGGATCAGTGCTGCTCTGGCCGTTGCAGCCATTTGGGGAGCAAACCAGCGGATGGAAGACCTCTCTTTCTCTCTCTCTCTCTCTCACTGCCTCTGCCTCTCTGTACCTCTGCCTTTCAAATAAATAATTAAATCTTAAAAAAAAAAAAAAAAAAAAAACACCTTTTGAGGGGCCAGCATTGTGGCTCAGCAGGTTAAGCTTCTGCCTGGAATGCCAGCATCCCATATCAGAGACTAGTCCCAGTCCTGGCTGCTATGCTTCTGATCTAGCTCCCTTCTTATGCACATGGAAAAGCACTGAAATACCTGGGCCCCTGCCACCCACACGGAAGACTTGGGTGATGTTCTTGACTCTTCGCTTCCTGATTTACCCTGGGCTAGCTTTGGCTGTTGTGGCCAAATGGGTAGGGAAGACCTCTTTCTCTGTTTTTGTCTCTGGCTCGCTCTCTCACTCTGCCTTCCAAGTAAATAAAATGAATCTTTAAACAATCATTTTGGATACAGTTAGTAATCTGTATAAAGAACCATCTGTAATCTTTTTTTTAACTTTTAATAAATATAAATTTCCAAAGTACAACTTTTGGATTATAGCAGCTTTTCCCCCCAATAATCTCCCTCCCACCCACAAAAATCCTCAATAAAATTCTGGCCAACAGAATGCAACAACACATCAGAAAGATCATTCACCCAGACCAAGTGGGATTTATCCCTGGTATGCAGGGATGATTCAACGTTCTCAAATCAATCAATGTGATACATCACATTAACAAACTGCAGAAGAAAAACCATATGATCATCTCAATAGATGCAGAGAAAGCATTTGATAAAATACAAAACCCTTTCATGATGAAAACTCTAAGCAGACTGGGTATAGAAGGAACACTCCTCAATACAATCAAAGCAATTTATGAAAAACCCACGGCCAGCATCCTATTGAATGGGGAAAAGTTGGAAGCATTTCCACTGAGATCTGGTACCAGACAGGGATGCCCACTCTCACCACTGCTATTCAACATAGTTCTGGAAGTTTTAGCCAGAGCCATCAGGCAAGAAAAAGAAATTAAAGGGATACAAATTGGGAAGGAAGAACTCAAACTATCCCTCTTTGCAGATGATATGATTCTTTATTTAGGGGATCCAAAGAACTCTACCACCTGTAATCTTAAAAGCCTACATTAGGAAAAAGAGATAAGATTATAATAAGAAATCAATGACTTACAAAATCAGAAAAATAAATGAATTTTTAAATCCAACAATACAGGGCTGGTGCACAGTGGGTAAAGCCACCGCTGGTGACACTGGCCTTCCATAAAGGCACTGGTTAATGTCCCAGCTGTTCCACTTCTGGTCCAGCTCCCTGCTATTCACATGGGAGACCAGGCAGAATCTCCTGAGTCATGGCTTTGGCCAGCCTCTGCCCTGATCATTGAAGCCACGTGGGGAGTAAACCAATGGATGGAAGATCTTTCTCTTTCTTTTTTGCTCCCTCTCTTGGTAACTCTGACTTTGAAATAACTAAAAGAATCTTAAAAAAAAAAATAAATCCAACAATACAAATGGAAGAAAACAATCAGGGTCAGAAATTATTAAAATAGACTTCACATGCACAACTGAGAAAAAGCAAGAAAACTGAGTACAAAACTAGGTTCTTTGAAATAACTAATGAAACTGAAGGACCTCTAGAAAAAAGAATCAAGGAAACCTGAATGAACAATATCACAGTTTCATTACAAATGACAATTTGGAACCTCTCAAACCTGCTCATGGGAGTAGAAAAGGTATCTAGTTTCTTCTGTTGTATCTATTTCCAACCACAAAACTTGGAAATGCAATATGGTCTGATTAGGTACACCACAGAAACTGGGAAATGTTACAAAGTGTTTTTTTTTTTCTTTCAGAGAATTGATTTACCAGCAAACACTGCCTCTCCCCAATGAAGGTAATTGATAAAATTTTAACCACTTTATATCAATACATTTGACAGCTTAAATAACATTCAGATTCTTAGAGGAAAAAAAGATGGAAAAAGAAACAGGTATTGTAATAGTCCTATATTTATTAAAGAAGCTTGATTTATATTTGTAGAAATGAAAACATTTGTAGAAAGCAATGTGTAAGCCCAGATGATTTTTCCTTTAAAACAATTAACGAGAAAATAACAATGATTCTCTATAAGTTAAAAGATAGCCAAAAAGAAGATATGCACCCCAACTTACTGTTAACTTTTCTTATATTGAAATACAATTTACATGTAGTAAAATGCTCATTTCTTTAATATTCAGTTTTGTGAGTATGGAATTTGAAAAGGTAAGTTCTTCTCTAATCAATAACTAATTCTTGGTTGATCATAACAGGTAGATTTTGGCTAAGATGGACTTGAGTAACTTGGGCTAATGATTTTTTAAAAAAACTATATATTTTTGGATTTAATTTTTTTTAACAATATGACATTCACTTTATGCTTATCTAATGTACATAAACATACAGATGATTTCTTTGTTCAGACAATTCTTAGATCTTTGTTGAGTCAAAAGTGTAAAAAGGCCGGCACTGTGGCTCAATAGGCTAATCCTCTGCCTGTGGCACCAGCACACTGGGTTCTAGTCCTGGTCGGGGCGCCGGATTCTGTCCCGGTTGCCCCTCTTCCAGGCCAGCTCTCTGCTGTGGCCCAGGAAGGCAGTGGAGGATGGCCCAAGTGCTTGGGCCCTGCACCCCATGGGAGACCAGGAGAAGCACCTGGCTCCTGCCTTCTGATCAGCGTGGTGTGCCGGCTGCAGCGTGCTGGCCGCAGTGGCCATTGGAGGGTGAACCAATGGCAAAAGGAAGACCTTTCTCTCTCTCTCTCTCTCTCACTGTCCACTCTGCCTGTGAAAAAAAAAAAAGTGTAAAAAAAAAGGAATAAAAGATTTTTTGAGTGCTTAAATTAAGAAATCATATTATGGAAGACAGAAGTCAAGTAGTTTGAAAATTAGATTTGAATGGCTCTATTTAGAAATTCCCAGAGCATTTGGAATGAGCACTGTTGTTGGAAGATTATTGGATGAAATTCAAAGGTAAACAGAGAAACATACGAAACAGAAAATTTGGCAGTTTGTTAATTCAATTAAAAACTGTCTATAAATCTCATGCAACTCAATACTGCAGAAAATTTAGCTCTTAAGCATATTTTAAAATCATAGAGTGAAATGTATAAATAATTTGGTTTTGAAAAAATTCTATTTTTAGATGTGAATTAAACCTATGTTTTCCTTTAAAGGATGATTAACAGTTTTTATACTTCATAAATAAGAAAATGCACTGGGTTTAAAAGGACAGTTAATAGTACCATTCTGAGCAGCATATGAAAGAGATACATATACATCGTTTCTGAAGATGCAAAGTCTCATTTTTCAAAGCCCAGCACGAATGGCACCCTCCTTTGTGGAATTTTCCCCCATCTCCCTAATCAAAATTAATTGTTCCTTCATCTCAGCTTCTAACAACACATTGCCTATGCGTTCCTGTGAAGTTAGTTTCTCCTTCCTTAGGCTGTACAGTGTTTCTCTCCATAACTATGTGAACACCATGGGTTCAGGACGCGTGCATTCCTTTTCTCTCACTGATAGAAACTGACATAGTTCTGGCATGGAGTGGAAAATTTCTAAAAACCTACTAATTAAAAGAATCACTTACAGGTATCTTCCTGGATTAATATATTGAGGTAAGTAACTAATACATAATCTTCAAGAATTGGATTCTGTTTTGAGTGTCCTTTAGTAATTATACATAAACTTCTGTAGATCTATAGAGCTCTGTGTTCTCATTCATTTGTCAACAACAATAGTTTGTAAATAAAGGTAAAGAGTGATGAAGTCCAGAAAGACTTTACTAGATTGTTAAAGTGAATATGTCTCAAAGTTTATCTATTGAAATGTTTTATAGAGAAAAGTAGTCAGAGACCTATTTCTAAATTCATGTGAAAGCTATGAATTTATGTAAAGGCATTTACAACCATATCTCAGATATTCTACCATGTCACTTCTTACCTACAGACTCCTTTTCCCACACAAAGTGAGTTGAGCCAGTGGGTCTGGGAAGTCAGTCTCTGCTACAGTAATGGGGTGAAAATGTTGACTTGGGAGTTAGCATCATTGTTTGGGGACCATTGTACAGCTGGAGGGTATTAAAAAATAAAAACTACAGAGTGCCTGGATTGAAAGCAATCAAAGAATTGGAAAAAAAAAAAAAGCTTGAATAAGAGTCTTCTTTTCTTGCATTAACTTTTAGAGCACTGCTATCGATGGGTCCATCCTCTTTTGGCTACAGTAAATGCTAAGCAGGGAAATTTTTTAGAAAAATAAACATGTATAACTAAACTGTTTATCATTAGATAAAAGTATTTGTAAGATTATCCCACAACCAGGCCAAAATTCTTTTACCTGAAATTGTATTTCACCATAATTCTTCATGTTATTTCAATGAACAAAGATGGGTTTATTTACAAAAGAAAGCTGAACTATCTCTATTCAGAGGAGAACTACCGAATTTGATAATTTTTGTATGGTCCTGATTAATTTTTTGAAGAATAATAATGAAAGCTTTTCAGAGCTACAAAACAATATATTAAAATTCTCTGTGGTGTTTTGGGAAGGTGTAATTAGCACGAATATTAAGTTGGGAAAAGAAAAATAGAGTTGCTAATCTGCATGAGTAATTGGGACACCTGCACACGCCAGACAGTTCTGCTTTGGTGGAATGTGAATTTCAGCTGTTATCACTATAGTTTTAATAAATAAAAGATTATAGCACTTCTGATGACTGTAAATTAAATGTGATAACTCTATGTGTCTGAGAAAAGCAGCACTGACCCTATCATAGGTAATTCACAAATAATTTCCATTCAGAAATGCACTGTAGACAAAATTTGATCAATTCTTTCTGAAAAACTGCCAATTACCTTAACTTTCAGATCAGCAGCATGAAGATTTATTCCTTTCAACATATACTGATCATAGATTTATAACCATATTTTACTTGTTGTATGTTTTGCTTATGTTAAATGCTTTAATCGTGCAGATATTTTGTCTTTAATGATACCATTGATCCCTTCTAACCAGTAGACAGTCTTGAAAACATTTGTACAATAATTTGTAAGGCAGCCTGTGAAAGAGTCATGCCACATTCTTCAAATTACAATATTATTTAGAAAATCATGATAAATACCATATTGGTTAGAATTTAAAGAAAAGTTTGTTCACTTCTATGAGAATAAAAATGTTGATTAACAAAAAATACAGAACTCCCTCCAATGAACAGTGGCTGTACATTTGGGAAGGTAACAGTGTAATTAGGAAAAATATGTGTATATTCAGTATTGATAGGTACCTTTTTTCATAACTATGAAGGGAATTTAATCATGACAGAGAAGGGATCCCAAGTCAGTCTTTGGCAATGAGAGGACAGAGGAAGAAAGAGCTTAGGTCAGTTTAAATATTTAGGAGGCAATTAAAATACTTTTAAAAACTGGCTAACTTTTGAAAACCACCTAGGGGTTTCTAGCTAGTAGACCAAGAACCATACAATGTGTTTTATTTATTTATTTCTAATCAACTGCTCTGTTTCTTATAGAAGGCTTATTTTGGGGAAGTTACTTAACTTCTCTCTCTTCAGTTTTACATTTGTTTAAAATGGAAATATTATTTCTACATGATGTGCTGATATGATTAGACAATTATTTTGTATCATATGCTTCCTAGCATGGTATGTAGTAACTGCTCCATCAATGTGAGCTGTTACTATTATTTAAATAGAAAAGGTACATTCAAAAGTCTACAATGTTCTGCATACAATTTTAGAATTATGAGATTCTTTAAAATAAGCATAAAGGAGATCATTTTGAAATGTTAGCAGTGCTAATATTTGATATATTTCAGTAAAATGAATTCAGAACAAATATGTTTAATATTAAAATTCAGATTTGAAAGATGCAGTTCTTTCGTGTGGATAAACTAGAGTTAGGTAATTCATCACCTCTCAGAAGAGAAGGTTATAATGTTCTTGGAGATTACAGTATATTTCTGTGCAGATGGGAAGTGTAAAATCATGCCCTACTGAATACATATTGACTTCTTTCTAGAAAGGTTAACTCTATTTCAATATTGACTTTTTTTTATTTCTCCATACTAGGAACCTGGGATCACAGTCATCGAAAATATGCTGAAACATTTCTAAAATTAAAAAACAAACACATTTATAGTGTCACCTTGCAGGTGTCATGGGTTCAAGAGAGGGGTTGATAAAACAGAGAAGGGGAAAAATGAAGGCCTAGATTAGCAGTCAGGCAATGTGGGAGCATGACGTAAAGAGTGCAGTTATGGAGTACAGTACCATGGTGGCATGAAAACCATCTGAAAATTGTTTGACATTTCTCCCACCAGTGAGTAGAACTTTTTCACCCTTCCTGGAAGCAGGCCAGACTTGCTACTGCTTGGAAGTTCAAACGCAATAATGATGTTGAAGGACTTTAGAGGTGAGGTTCTCAGAGCCCATGCAGTTCTTAAGATATTCCACCTGGGAGCCTTCGACAGATGAAGCTGCCATGCAGAGCGCTGCTATCAACAAATGGAGTGAAATGGTGCGGTAGGGTCAGGTAGAGAGAGAGAGGAAAAGAGAACGAGAGCGAGCACAGGAGCTAGACCGGCCTGAGGAGCCCTGCTGTTTTGTGTTTTTCAATCCACTTAGCAGATTTTCTTTTCAACTGAGAAAGACTTGAAGATGATTTCAACTCCAGTCACTTCTGACTATAATGTCTGAAAGCCCCTGGCTTTTTCAATTGAGTCGTTTAAATCTCATATGTGTGAGCAAAACAAAAGACTGTTATTCCTATTAGCTACTGTTGGATGGTGGTGCTAAACAATAGGGAATAATCAAAAAATGTGGCCTTTTAAGTGAGCTACTCATATCACACAAGGGATATAACAAGACTTAACATGCAAATAAAAATCCCAATTTGCTAACCAGAATTTAATATATACTTTAGATAGCAAAGGGGGATGTCCAGCATAAGTTAGTGAATTTACAAAAGATAATGACTCTACATATACTTATCAAGCATCTAATGTTCATGGGGTAATAACCTAGGCTCCAAGGACACCTAATTGAATAAGGTGACACATAAATTCATTATTCCGAAAATCTCAACAGACAATAAACAAGGAAATATGTACAAAAGAATTCCAAGTGGCTTTGTGATAAGAAGAACCAATAAATCATGGGAATTAGAGGTGGAGAGGGTGTTATTTGAGAATTAACATTTTAGGCAGAAATAACAGCAATGCCTAAGTTCTGAGTTGTGAAGAACAAGGATCATGTGGCTAAAGCAGGGTGAGTAAGGAGAAGAGGCTTATGGGATCATGATGAAAAATTTCTTTCTAAAGATTTAAAAAATATTATTTGAAAGGCAAAGTTCCAGAGAGAGAAAGACAGACAGTGATAAAAGGCTCTTCCCTCCCCTGGTTCACTCTGCAAGGGTCCCCAACAGATGGGGTTGGTCCTGGCCAAAGCCAAGAGCCTGGAATTCCATCTGCATCTGCCCTGTGGACGACAGGGGACCAAGCATTTGTGTCTTCTGCTGCTGCTTTCCAGACCTATTAACATGGAGCTGGATCAGAAGTAGAGCAGCTGGAACTCAAAATGCCATGTGATACGGGATGCCAGCATGGCACGGCAGGCGGTGGCTTAACCTAATACACCACAACACCAGCTCTGATGATGCGGACTTCTAATGCCATTCTGCGTGGCACAGAATCTATGGGGGAATTTGATCAGGAAAATGAGATGACTTTAATTATGTTGGCTTTAGCATGAATGTAGCAAAGATGGTTAGGTGTGGAAAAAAGTCCATGTCTTTTTATTCCCCAGTGCTTAGAAAAAAATGTATTTCCTTGTCTTAGTCAGTGTAGTCCTTTTCCCAAGTTCTAGCAACAGAATATAACTGGAACTAACGGGGCGTCTGCCCATAACAGTGTCGCCTGTCTGTTGATTCAAGCTCCTTCCTGCTTCCAGCCGACAGGGATGGAGGCAACATTGAAAACCAGCTCAGTAACCACAGATTGAAGATGGCAAAGACATGACCAGCTTAAATACCAGAATGAATACAAAATGCACACATGTGCCCTCATGCACACCAGAGACATACAAAACGCCATCATCAACTCGGAAACACGCTATCCTCTCTCACGAATAAGATCTGAAGTTCTTCTTCTTGTAGTAATAACAGGCACAGGTCTATTTACCAGTGCTGCCTGGACTGCCTTACCTTATACAGTGTCTGAACACTGGAAAGAGAGGCTGAAGTGGGAAGACTGTCAACTAAAAGGCTATGCTAATCAACCCAGAGAAAGGCATTGATGGTCTGGGCAAGGATGGTAACACTGACCTGAAAGAATATGATTAGATTCAGGGATGTTTTGAGATAGAACAAGGAGGACTTACTGAAGTACCTTAATTTAAAAAATACCAGGGGAGCTGGCGCTGTGGCATGCGGTGAAGATGCTGCCTGCAGTGCTGGCATCTCATATGAGCGCTGGTTCAAGTCCTGGCTGGTCCTCTTCCTATCCAACTCTGCTAATGGCCTGGGAAAGCAGTGGAAGATGGCCCAAGTGCTTGGGCCCCTGTCGTCCACAGGGCAGATGCAGATGGAATTCCAAGCTCTTGGCTTTGGCTAGGACCAACCCAGGAGAGACCTGGAAGAAGCTCCCAGCTCTTGGCTTCAGATCAGCCCAGCTCCAACCATTGCAGCCATTGGGGAGTGAACCAGTGGATGGAAGACCTCTTTCTCTCTCTGCCTCTACCTCTCTGTAACTCTGCCTTTCAAATAAGTAATCTTTAAAAAAAATTAATACATAAATACCAGACAGAAATTTTTAAATTTCTCCCTATCTTTCTTTATATTTTTGTGAAAAATAGATGGTAAAATAGATTTTCCTGGCCCTGTTTTGTCCAAGAATGTAACCCAAACAATTCTCTTCTATTTAAATTTATTTTATTTATTTAAAAGGCACAGTTAAAGAGAGGAGGGAGGGAGAGAGAGAAAGATCTCTCATCCACTGGTTCACTCTCCAAATGGCTGCAACAGTGGGGGCTGGGCCAGGCCAAAGCCAGGAGCCAAGAGCTTCTTCCAGGTTCCCCATGAGGGGTCAGAGGCCCAAGCACTTGTGTCATCATCTGCTGCTTCCCCAGGTGAATCATCAGGAAGCTGGATCAGAAGTGGAGCAGCTGGGACTCGAACTGGTGCCCATATAGGATGCAGGTGCTGCTGGTGGCGGCTTACCCAGCTATGCCAGTGTCAGCCCCAACCCAAAGAATTCCAGAGTGCAAAACAGACCTGCAGAACTTTCACAGGAAACGGAAGAGTGTCAGACTTTATAGACAATGAAGGGCCAAAGAGAAGTCAGAGACCAAATTTGATTTGAAGGATATTTTTTTGAGAAACCTCTTAGGTGCAACTACTCCAAAATCCAAGATATGGAAAATAGAACCTGTATATTTAATGTCAACCCAACTGAGTAGCTTTCCATGGGACCCACTAGAATTCTGAAAGGTTTCCCTGAAATGGTTCTAACTCATATTTGAAGAAACCTAAATGAGGGTAGCAACAGGATAGAGGAAGTCACGTGAAACTTGTGTGTGCTCATGGAGTTCATGTCAGCATCGCATTTCAACAGTCAGATCTGAGTCTCACAGGAAAGCAGCACAGGCTCGTCTTAGGCTGTATGACATGTGAGGAGACACACACACACATACACACAGGGAGGGAGGGAGGGAGAGAGAGACGCCTCAGGGCAGAGGGGTAGGTGTACAGTAGATGATGAGAAACATGGCATATGCAGGGATTCTCGGGAGACTTCTGTCTCTGGAGGCTTCCTGCACCACCTAAGTGTGTGTATTTCTTAGGTGGAGGAACCTAAGTGTCCACTAATGGATCACATAAGGAAAAATGCTTCCTATAGAGAGGATGTCTGTACAGCACCCCAAGCCATGGTGGTCAGAACCTGTCAGGCTTGCGGTGGGGTAGCTAGAGAGGAGGGTGGAGAATGGGCAGATGAAGGGAAAGGAACCAAGCACCTCCCTCTCCTTTTCCCTCTGCAGGTGTCCTATCTAATGTGGACCTAAACTGAGGAGGGACTGAAATTTTGCATTTAATCAGATTTAGAGATAGTGAATATTTTGGATTATGCATCAAAAACACTGACCTAATGTGTCTGTGATCTGTATGTGCTGTGTGATATTCAAAGAGGCCACGGGATCCCAAGTAAGAGTAATATCTTGCCATGCACACTCAACACAATATTTTAATTAATGACAGAAGAGGAAGGTAGGCATTTATAGTGAATCACAACAGCAGAAAGCTTTAAACAAGAATGACATGCCATCTAACTGCAGCCCCAAAAGCAGAGAGTTCAGGAAAGCAAACGTGGGACTGGGAAATCAACTGATGCTTTTGAAGTCACATGAAGAGTTTGAGTATACTTTGAGAGTTTCATTTCTGTCTGCATCCTACACTCCTGCACTGTACATGGACATTATCAAATAGGAAGAGGAACTGTCTGAACAACAAAAAAAATCCTTTTGCTTGCTCAGAAACCTGATCTATAGATCCTGATTTAATTACAGGAAAGAATGAGAGAAAATAAACCTAGAGTTCTATTTCGACTGTATCAATGATACAGTTAATCTAAGACACTGCAGAGGTCTACAAATTCAGAAGACTGGAAAACAATTTCTTTGATATAATAAAAAGAAAACTATTTCCCTTAACTGAATTTCTTGGCCTCTGTGGACATAAATCAGAAAACTCATATAACTGCAGTAGTTTTTTCTCCCCACAGCTTAACTAGGACCCCTTTCGAAGGCTAGTTCCCTATTTAGTGAGATTGTATATAAATTTGATGTTATGGATGCCACTGTGGAGAATTCCCACTTGTGATATGATACAATTATGCAGATTCACACTTCAGAGAAATTAAAGACATAAAAAGAAATTATAGATCAGAGAAATGAATTTTTAGGGTTTTATTTATTTTAGAGCATTTGTGTCAAAGTGTGAAACTTTCCTTTGTAAGGACACAGATGAAAACTGATAGGTGGGGTAGAAAGGAACAAATCATCTTTGAGCATCTTCTAGCTGTGCTCTGAGTTCGTTTTTCAGAAAGGATACCTGAGCAATAGAAACATTTAATGTCTGACATTTTATCAGTTGTGCATGAATTCAGTGTTGCAAATGATCCTGTTTTGCAAAACTAGATTCAGTCCATCATTTTTTCCTAGTGTGCTCCTCTCCTTGATAAAATAATGAAACAAAAAGTTCTACATTGCAGCTATACTGCAGAAGGATAGGTACTTCAATACTTCAATTAATTTCACAATCATTTTGAGTGTATTAATCAGTTTTTCATAATTATAATGAAATACCTAAGGTAAGTAATTTTTTAAAAAGCAAAATTTATTTAGCCCATTGTTTTAGAAGTTCAAGTCCAAGATCGGCTTCTGATAGGGTGGCAGATGGCAAATGCAAAGCATGCATACAGAGGGAGGATCACATACTGAGCCAGGAAGCAGTGAAAACAGGTAGGCCCACCTCAGGCTTCCATACCCAATCTCTGTTGTGATCTACCTGCCAAGAATATGGCCCTGGTAACCTTATGACCTCCTTCTAGGCCCACCTCCTAAACATCAGAACTGGATTAAATTTGCACTCTCTTCCTACCATTAATTTAGCACACTAGGATTAAAAGTCCTGCCTGGGTTCAGGAATAAAAGCATATTCGATCATAGCACCAAGATTTGATATATTATTTCATGGCTATTTGGAAAAGCAAGTACTTAGAAAACCAAACGAAAAAGAAATAGACACTGGAGGCCATACAGTTTTGGATTCCTTTTTACTTTTAATGTGGGGTAGAAGAAAAGAATCCAGTTACTCAGTGAGACAACGCTTAAAATGACTCTCAGTCCATCAATTTAAAACAAGAAGATTAGATTCTTCCATTAATGAATCCTATCTTTGAATTTATTTCCATATAAAATTCTTTTTGCATTTCTATCTTCCTTGCAGATTGCAAAATCCTTTGAGGGAAGGGATCTTTACGGTTAACCTGAGCATGACTTACATTTGGCGAGTCCTGAGCATATGGTACTTGTCCAGTAGGGGTTTGTTAATTGAAAGGCAGATGAAATTTCACTGGTCTGAAATATTTATTTTTTTCATTTCACATTTCCTAAATTAGAAGATATCTGACATTCTTACCCTCTTACAGCTGCTACGATTTAAGCACAGCAGTGGTCACCTGACTTGGAAGAAAATTTCCCAGACAATGCTTCTCTGTAAGCCTGAGTTGCAAATGCTCTTAATGACTTACAGAAAAATATTCTGTAGAAAACCACGCTCATTAAAGTCTTTGAAATGAAAATATTCAGAAGCTGAATTCTGACTATGAAGTGTTTAGATAAATCAGATCAATTTATCTGGTTTCATTTTACTTTTTATATATGCTAACAGGTGGTTTGAAGCAAACTCAAGTATAAACAAATTTCAAAAGGCTCAATAACATTCCATCTTATAAGAAAATATTGGGACAGCATGTTTTATTTTTTATAATAGATAAAATAATGATGCAACTGGCAGTTGATATTGCATTGCCTACAATCTTGTAGCACACAGTACATTATCCAGAGTACTTTGATTCACATTGCAATACCTTGCAGCATTTTGAATCAAATCTATTTTATCAAACAGCATATTTCTAATAATTGGAATGATAACTAATAACTGTGCTCACCAAGACTACAACAATCTATACTCACACAATCACAGTTGCTTCTCTTGATACATTCTATTATGTTTTTGTTTCCATCCCAATCCACCATCATGAATAATTTCCAGTTGCATGTTCTAGTGCATACAGATGTCTATTTAACTTCAGAGGCATCATTGGCCACACCGTACCTGCAGCTCAAGTCCATGTCAGTGATGTGAGATGAGAAACCAGAGGGTCTCTGCCCATCCTCCTTGAACCCTCTTCTCCTCCTTCAAAGTGGATGGACAACATCTCCTCTTCATTGTTGACTTAGGGACTCATGCCCTACTTTCATTCCTCACATACATTTTGTTTTTTCTTCCTTGAACATCCCCAGGTCTTCCTCAAGTTTTGGTCTGTCAAACCTTTACTCCAGTACTAGTCTACTAGCACAAATGTCATCAACAACCCTAACAACCTTAGCCAAAAGTCATTAGAAATTCATGTCCAAAAATGCTACACTTATTGCTTATGCTTTTCAAATACCATATGACCATCAATATATTTCATTTTCACTCCCTGTCAATGGAATCTTTCAGTGCAATCCAATGTTTTACAGGTCCTTGTCTGATTTTACAATCGGAAGCCCTGATTTTAACAGGGCTTCAATAAATGCTTCATAAACATTACACTGATGAATTCACCCAGTTCCTAAACTAATATACAATGTATGTTACAATGCCTTATGTTCTAAGTTGCATTTTTTTTTAGTAGGAGCATATTATAAAATATATCCGATGATATCACTAACAATATGTATATGTTGTAAAAACTATTCAATGCAAATATAAGGTACTGTAGTTAAGATTTAGAAATTTGAGGCTCCATTAATAATTAGATACTATCTTATCATTCAAATGATTTTTTCTATAAGTATGCAATACTTGAGGAAATCGTATTATATAAAAAAGTTCATGATTTGCCTGGTTAACACAGGACTTAGAAATGTTCTCTTGGCAAACTTACCTCTCACAATGATGTTGGTGGACTTTTTTGCAGGGTTCCCCACGTTGTTATTGGCAATGCAGCTGTAAGTACCAGCATCATCTGAGGTGATGGCAGGTATGGTCAAAGTCCCTCCATTCAAAACAATCTTTTCAGGCAGGGTCCCAAAGGACCTAACCCAGGTGAGAGAAGGTGCAGGCTCTCCTCCTGTTGTAACACACACTAATGTTATGGCCTCTCCAGGATTTACAACTATAGGATCATCCACCAAGAGTTTAATTGACGGAGATGCTAAAAAACATAAACAAAAGAACATGCACCTATTTAGATATACTACAACTGACATTCAGCAGCTTGCTTTATATGCATTCCTGTAAGCAAATGAAATATGCTCTTTTTGCTACAATCTCATGTATTACACCAATTTAAACAATATTTAATTATTTGTATTTTATTCAAATGGTACAAATAGATGGAACTCTTAAGAGTTTTACACCTGACAAGGGGGATTAAAAATTATTATTATTGCTCTGTCTGAAATTAGAATAAGAGGGAGTGAAGTAAAACAAAGCACCTCTCACTGGCTTAATGATGACAGCCACCTTTTGTGTCTGTCAATCCCAACACAGAAACTATAGCTGTTTAGTCACTGTGTTTTCACAGCAAAGACAGTCACTTTTTTAGTCTTTGATCATTTGAGGAGAAATAATCATTTTTTGCAACCTTCAAATAACTAAGAGATGAAGGCCTAAGTCAGAATAGCCTTTTATCATACAGTAGACTTGATTTTTGTTCTTGAAAGAATAACAAAATTATTTAATTTAAATAAATGGTCATACTTCATCTCTAACCACTTTCATTGCAAAGTTTAGGTACCAATTCTCATAATAATTTCTTTAAAACTTAGATGGAAACAAACATGAGAGCTGAAACACAGACCACAAACCATGTCTGCCATTACTTTAATTGTTGGATTATAAAAATCCCCATTCAAAATAAATTACTTATAATATTTCAGGTTAAACACACACCCATTCAATAAAGATTTTTGTGTTACAGCGTTTCATCAGACATTTAAAACAAACTGCACAACAGCTACATGCGTATATGGCACTTTTTTCCCTTTGTATGCTTCAGTGTGAGCCTAAATAATGCATTTGTAAATAAAAATGGGACAAATGCACTTAACTGAAATCTGAGTTCACACGTTCAGAAATATCTTACATCGATGTTGGAACTGTATTGTATGAATTCAGTGTACATTAGAAATGTTTAAACTGCTCTATTGCACTGCTTGACTTTTTTAGATATTAACCTCAGCTTAGAATTGGTGAGTGCTCTCCCCAGAATAAAAGTTAGACTCCTTTTGGTTCTGTCCTGTTATTTAAAAAAAATTCAGAAGAGAACAAGAGGGAAAAAATGGTATTGTGGTTTTGTGGACAAGACATGGGGTTCTTTTATAACTTTTTAAATCATTACTGCTGCATGCTGGCTCTTCTAACATCATTTAAAAGCATTTGGGAAATTAAAACTGTCATAGGATTAGCCTTTCTGAAGTATTCAGTTGAATTATAAAGATTTATGGTTAAAACCTGCTGGGAAGTACATGTAGTGGAAATAATATGCTAAAGTCAACACAGTATGGTATAAGAGTATCTCAAAGAGTTATTTAATACTGTTGTACTGATAGAAAATATTGCTAAATAAGTACTCTGAAAAGAGATAATATTCTTAATTATTAATATATCATTATGAAGAGGTAAAGGAAATCCCATTTTAAAGTAAAGACCATAATTTTACAAAAGTATTTCATTAAAATACAATTACAGAGATTTCAACATTTATAGCATATTTAAAAAGCTTGATTGGTTTATACCAAATTTTAGCCAAATTAAAATGCCTAAGGCCTAAAAGTCCAGTAATTGCATATATTTGGACTATAGAATACATCAGAGCCACATTAAGGAATATTTTTCCCTGTCATTGATTGGTATAAGGATGAGTTGCTTTTTATTAAGCATTATTTAAAAAAAAATTCAAGAGAATCTTAAGCAAAAGCAAAAGCACATTATTAAAATATGTTTTCCAAAAAGAGAGTTAAAACCACAGAATGCTTTTCAAGTTAATTTTATTGAGTATGCCATGTATTTTCTGTGATTGTTCATGAAATTAAAAATAGCCTAAGTAGAACACAAAATGGTTAACAATTTCAACTCTTTAAGAATATTCAGATATATATTTTTAGAATCAAAATGTTTTAGCTTTAAACCTTCAAAATGTAAACCACTGTCATCTTTTGTTACAATATCCCATTTTGATTCCAAAAATATCAGCTTTTTACAACTACAAAGATTTCTGTAAGAACCACAGAGATGCAGGGATTCAGAAAGTTTAAGTACAAATCATGTCTTGGAGAAAAAACAAACATAGCAAAGAACTAAGACTATTTTTGTCTGTTATTAAAATACTTTAAAGATTCATAGTGGTGGATTGTGTGCTAAGTTGTGGGTATATCAGTGCAACATTAAAGATTCTGAACTAGTTACCTCTTCCTTACAGGCTTTCAATTTTTCCTTTCGTGTAACACTATATGTTATTAACTAGACTACCAACATGGCTCTTCAGTCAGAAGTAGTCTGTTAGGATTGTATCAAAAGCTGGAAGTGATAGTTAACTGGTAAAAGCACGGCTTCCATATACAGAACCATTGGTTCAAATCCTGACTCTGCCATTTAACAACTTAGTGTGCCTGACAGGTACTTTTACTTCTGAACCCACTCTTTGAGAGGATTCATCTTGTGTAACATCCTTATGATAGTATCTAGTACAAAACATGCACTGAAAACAAAGTTTGCTTTTGTCACTGTTTTTATTTCTACTGTGATAGCCTGGCACACAGTGGGTGATTAAAAAATACCAGTAAGACAAATCAATTAATAGAAAAATGAATAAATGAATGACTATATAAAATATGTAATCATTGTCAAACATAGTTGTTCTGATTGCCTATTATAGAAATTTTAAATCATTTTGACTTTCTGAGGTCCCGTATATCACAGAAACACATTTAAATGGCATTACCTTTTAAAGAAATATAATGCTAATTTCTCAGTGTCCTAAAGCTTCCAACCATCCAGACTGTATGCATTCTAAGCTTACTTTTCTTCCCTTAAATGGCCAAATAATTTATCAAAAAAATAAGGCTCATTTCACTAAACTATATACATAACCCAGTTAGTGTTCAGTACATGTCTACAACCTATATTGAATAAGTTATTCCACTGCCATCTGAGGGTACTTCAACAAGTTCACAGAAAAAAATGGAATTAAAACATAAGCTCAAAAAAAAAAAAAAAACCATAAGCTCATTTTGGTTCAACAATTTTGAAACCCATGCTTATTGTTTTTATAATATGTATTTTCTATGAACTTTATCTTATGTAAAGAGTTTTGAAAAACATGTTAAGTCCATGGAAGTCATAATATGTCTTAGTACATGAGGAAAATGCTCTGATCTATAACACTTACAGAATCTAGGTGCCCATTCATTTCTCACAGCAGAATGCGAAAGAGGTTATCACCATAGCTCATTTTTAAGTAATAAAGAATTTAAACATGAAGACTAGAACTGGAATAATAGAAACACTTAATGGGTCAATTTGTCATTTTATTTGAGACGTTCATCAAATCAAAGAAAAAGGTAAAATATATAAACCAAAAATCCTTCAATGAAAATGCAACATTTATTTAACAAACTCATATTTTTAAACATGTTTTATCATTATTGGCAGACAAAGTTCTAATTACATAGAATTATTTCAAGTACACCACCAGTTATAAACTTCCTGTATGTACACAGTGATTATAAATGACTGTGGTGCCAGCCAGACTGTGAGACTGGTAATTAGCCAGCACTTAATGATGGAAGGCACAACCATCATGATAGCTGTCACGGAGACTTGACTCCGCTCTACAAGATACGCATACAAACACTCTGGCATGCTGGCTGTGCTCTGTGGTGGAAAAGTCTGAGGGAAGACAGGCAGAGTGGATAGATTCTTGATGGGATGGATGGATGCATGACAGATGATGGAGAGACAGATGTGAATCACTGGTCCTGGGAGAGATGAGATGAGATGAGATGAGACAGAATGGCAAGACAGGAAGAGAAAGAACTGAAGGAGAGGGAGAGGAAGGCAAGGGACAAGACTGTAGTTTCCATTTTTAAAACTGTTAAACATTAATAACTGGAATGTAGCAAGTATGTCTTGCAAAATATCTGCTAGAAAGGGATTCCTTCCCATTCTCTTTGAAAATCCTCTCCTCCGGGAAATGCAAGAAAAGTTTTCTTAAGCTGGGCAACAGGTACTTCAGAAGAACTAATAGAAAAGCAAGTAGGCCCCACCAAAATTCCAACTTAGTATGTTCCAGCACAAAGGGGATCTTCAAAAGATTCACACCTCATGTTCCAGGCTGTGGTCCAACAGGGCATGCCCTAGGATTTAAACAAAAATGGAACTCCAAACTGAGATCAAATATCTGAAATGATCGCAGAATAGGGGGATGTAGAAAAATAGAGTTGAATCACAAAATGATGAATAAAGATTGTTTTTTCAAACCTGAATGTGTAGACTGGGATTCATGATAACTACAAATTTTAGTGATTCAGATCCTCATAAGGTCCTCTGGACATGTGATGCAAAGATTTAGCTTGGGTTATTAAGAATACACTCTGTAGGAAGAGAATATTATTTTAGCAGAATTCAATGGCTTCTTGGGAGTTTTATTTTGTTTTTTTAATAACACCTAACATAATAGTTAAGCATGAAGATCAACACCTGAGGATAAAAACGTGAATGCAGGATGCAATACTAATCATCTATGTACCCTTTAGGCTTTGGCCATCGATGGATCTTGGGCTTTTAATTTTGAACAGGGAGTCTAGCTTTCTACTCATACTTTGATGAAATTTGTAAAAACTACAGTAGAAGCTACTTCAGAAATCTGCTAGTCACCTTATGTTTTGGATATTCTAAGCTGTGATGCTTTGAAAAGAAGCGATTTAAATCTTAGAAAGTAACCAAATTCTTAGAAAAATCACAAAGAGGTAACAGAACAGAATGAACGTGAATAAAAATGTTCATCTCCGACAGTAATGCCTCCAAAGGGGGGTCCTGACACAGCTGTTCATTTGGGTAGGAATCATGGGAAGCATATTGAATGGGCAGAGCAGGGAGACAGGAAAAGGAGAAAAGCCACTAATTAGTAGGTTGTGCCTGTGGGAGACTGGTTCCCTGCTGCTGGGAACCCTCTGAGAGACTGCATTGAAGTCAGCTCAGAAGACTCCTTGGAAAAGCCCAGGAAACTGGCTGGGAGGTCCCACCACCAACTCACATCCCTTGTTAACTGAGGATTTTTCTGTGGGCCTTACATTCCTAACGTGATTATCCAGAAACTTCAGCAAAGCAAGTTCTCAGGTAGAAAGAGAGCAGAGATGGAATCTGCCCAAAGAAACAGCAGGAACCTTCAGGACAAGTCAGGAGGGAAAGCAGGGCACTACCAATGTCTCATGTAAATTCAGCGATGGGTTATCCTCTACGTGGACAGAATGCGAAAACAGTGAAGACAGGAAGAGTGAGGAAGGGATGGGTCTCAGTGGAAGCCTTTACCAAACAGGAATCAGGCACAAAGGAAATGAATGAGAACACAGCATGAATTCAAGTGGGAAGAGGTAAAAATATGCAATTAACTTTAATTTTTTTTTTTTTTTTTTTTGGACAGGCAGAGTTAGACAGTGAGAGAGAGAGACAGAAAGGTCTTCCTTTTTCCATTGGTTCACCCCACAAGTGGCTGCTACAGCCAGCACATTGCGGCTGGCGCACTGCACCTATCTGAAGCCAGGAGCTAGGTGCTTCCTCCTGGTCTCCCATGGGGTGCAGGACCCAAGGACCTGGGCCATCCTCCACTGCCTTCCCGGGCCACAGCAGAGAGCTGGACTGGAAGAGGGGCAACTGGGACAGAATCCGGAGCCCCGATCGGGACTAGAACCCGGGGTGCCAGCACCACAGGTAGAGGATTAGCGCCAGCCAAAATTAACTTTTTGTTTCTGTGAGCCTGTATTTGCTTAAACGGTAGAACATACACAGATGCTAAGCCACGTGCAGCCTTGTGGAGATATATCCAAGCTATTCTTTTAGATTCAAAGAATAGAAAAAAGTTCTCTCAAAATAACTAGTCCTTTCACTGAGAAAATATCATCACTATATTTTCATATATTTTATTAAAATCCATTTTCAACATGCATTTCACTGAAATAAAAGTATACATACCAGTGAATATTTCACAAAATAAAAATGAGATATGTTAGTAGTTGATTTGAAAACACAAAATAATCTACCCATTTAGTTGGTTTATTATTCAAATATTTTATTCACATATTGATTGATTCTCAAGAAACTCTAGAGTGGTATCATACTGGGGAATTCTTCTTCAAATGATGCCTTGGGTACAGTAATATTTGAAAGAGTATTCACAAATAGTTTTCAGTGCAATAATCAACCATTACTACATATATTCAAGCCAATAAGCATTTTTTTCATAATTTTAATAATTACAGGACAGGTATTTCCAAAAATGATTAAGAAGGCAGAGTAAGTGCATCTCTTCATGGAAAACTGCATAAAAGTCTCCAAGAAGAGACTTTTCTCATTTGACCTTGAGTTCCTAACCAGGAATTCTCCAGGTTGGTTTTGTCTGGCTGGCACATTATCTGTTGTTGCTATCAACAGTGAAGGAGTGTCTTCAGGCATTGTTTTCCCTAGTATAACACACTCCAGTAATCAGTAAGAACTTACAGAATACCATGGATCTGGCATTGTGACAGGCATTTGCAAAATATCATGAACAAAACACCCACAGAATCCCTGCACTGAGGAGCTTAGGACCAGATAGGCAGGGAGTCAGCCAACTCCTCGCGAGCCCCCTCATCTCTAGAATGTATCCCATTTATATCACGTACACTGGTTTATGTCATCAGAGCACTGTGAGTAAACAGAGTTGCCAAAAGATATATTCACCAGTGCAATGAGACTTTACAAAACACACCAGCAGACACATTTGCATCTGATCATTGAACAAGATGAAGTTTGTACAACTTAAATAAAAAAAATTTAAAAAGGAACCTGCATTCTCGAAGAGCTATAGTGAATGAAGAGAATAAGATTGTCACAGTCAATAAGCTAGCTCAGAATTTGTGAGCTAACATCTAATAACCTGAAAAGTCTTAATAAACACTGAAAATGCATGAAGAACAGAACCTTTGGCACTACATCTTGTAGTGCTAAGGTTTACCACCTCCCTCCCTTGATCAACAATCCCTTAATGTTCTTTCCATCAGATGAGGTTTTGGAAAACTTGTTTTTATTCAATTTTACAAGAAACTGACCATTGATTGCTGCTGTAAGAAACACAGATGTTCATCTCGCATGAAGACAGGTTCTAAGCTAAGCACTTCCAATGAAGACCTGTGATAGTAACAAGTTTTTTTTTTTCCTTAATGGAAAAATACTAGAATTTTGAGAAACATAGTGGATGGCAATGACATCATCACAGATTAGCAGATCACAAACTATTTCTGCAGCCTCAAATCCCTTTTTTGTACTTGTAATTTGGTAATCATGTCAGCAAGTATTTTGTAAAGCTCATTTAGTAGCATCAATTATTCACCACAATTCCTAGTTTTTGTGCAGACCAACTGAGTGGCTTCCTTTTTCATACCAGTGTAGCTGTTTAAAACACATTCCCATGAGAACCTTTACCCCTATCATTTCATTGTGAGTTATTTAGGAAAAAGGCATCAGTGTGAAAAGTTGGTGTTCCAATCTTTGTACCTCAAGCATGTAGAGAACACTCACAAAGAATCAAGCGCTCAATAAAATCTGTCTGAATAAAATAGTTAGCTTAAAACTTAGATACCAGAAAAATCCACCTCAGCCTGACTGCTCATAATAAACTTAACCAAAATAAATAAAAGTGAAAAAAGACATGGATTTCATGAGCCAGGTACTCAAAAACATTGATCAAGGAGGTCTGCAAGTCATCGATTTGACCTATTTGAATTTCACTGCTTTCTATAACTCAGAAAGATAACAAAGAGTTTCTGTAAGGAAGTTAGCACACTATAACAAGAAACTAATAAGGTATATTACTTTCATTCTTCCCTAAGCAATTCTTTGTTCAATTTTATCACTGAATATTACTATTAATAAGCCATGTAATTAATTCAACTTGTGACTCAAACAAAAAATGGCATATGGCCTTTTCCATATGATAACCAGCAAGTAAATAATTCATTAAGGATTTAATAATTCATCCAAAGTTTAAGTTCTTTTTAATTTTTTTTTGACAGGCAGAGTTAGTGAGAGAGAGAGACAGAGAGAAAGGTCTTCCTTCCATTGGTTCACCCCCCAAATGGCTGCTACAGCCGGCAAGAATCATTTATCTATTTGACAGTGAGAGTTACACAGAGAGGGAGAGGGAGAGGGAGAGAGAGAGGGAGAAGGAGAGAGGGAGATCTTCCATCTGCTGATGGCCCCAAGGGCAGGGCTGAGCGAAACTGAAGCCAGGAGCCAGGACCTTCTTGCAGGCCTCTCACATGGGTACAGGGCCCAATCACTTGGGCCATTTTCTGCTGCTTTTCCCAACCCATAGGGAGCTGGACCAGAAATGGAGCTGCTAGAACATGATGAACTGGCACCCAGATGGAATGCTGGCTTTGCAGGCAGTGGCTTTACCTGCCATGCCACCATGTTGGCCTCTACATCTCTTTTTTTTAAGAATTATATCTTTAGCAGAACAGATGAAAGCATCATCTACCACCTATAACACCACCTGGTATTGATTTCATAGCCGCAAATTTCATTTTATAAAACATTAGGACTGTAGGAGAAGATACTCTTAGTGGCTAAAGATTTTGCCTGATAATCCGTCCTGGGGACATTTTATTTTAGTGTTATATTTTTAACCTCTTTATGAGTCTGTATCTTAATTTTATACTAACTTGGGCTGATGTCAGAGAATGCTGTTGAACACATTTTAACTCTTCTAGGCTTCTGTTTGAGCCTCTAATCACGAAGGGAACTCTGTTAGAGAAATCCTGCAGGTCTGCCTGAACACATTTCTACTATGATTTATAAACTATCTGGTCACACAGCCTCCTAAGCTTATGATCAAACAATATTCCGCTTAGTCAAAGGTCTAAACTGGTTCCTTGACATAGCAGAGACAGCTAGGTCATTGATAGCAACAGAATAATCTAATTACACACAGAAGGATGTATGTATGTTTTAAGAAAACTTGCTAATTCAATATATATCTAATATGGACCAACTGTGTACTAAGTTCTGTTCTGGACACTGGAGATAATCAAAACAAAAAAATCCATTCTTCATAAAGTTTGAAATTACAGGGCAACAACTATAGCTCTTAATATACACCAATCAATATTAAAAAAGCTTTATGTATATTAACTCATTTCATTAGATGAGGTAGATGCTATTATTTTTTTTATTAAGGAAGAGTTGAGAAATAGTTTCAATAAGTTGCTCAAAATCACATACCCAGTGCATTATGGAGCTGGCATTCTAATTTCAGATGTCTGAAATTTAGATGGATATAAAGCATTATAGATAAATTCTAAAGTGAAATAAATACAACTAATACTTTTCATGTTTAATCCTTTGGTGATTTTTTCCAGAAGAAGGATTAGCACTATATCTCTAACAGAAATAAGGGATGGCATTAATAATCTCTATTATTCTATAGAAAACTAGATGGGGTGAAAATAAACTTGGTCTATTGGTCAGAATTCTAAAACATATATCATCCAAATACAAGCTGAACAGGACCTGTGAATCACTTAAGCTGTAATTACAAAACCTGAATTCTGATGTCTATGAAAGGTGCTCTTAAAACTCTTGTTCAGGGTGTGTTCCCACCTGACTCAGACACAATTTTAATGGAATCAGTGACTTAAATCTCTAGACACCAGAAGGTAAACAGGGAAATTTAAACATGGAATGTCTTCATGATATAGCAAAATGGAAAGCCACAATGGCTTTCTGCCAATAAGAAAAGTATAAAATAAATAAGTGCACTGCTATTTAGGAGAGTAAATGAAATTACAAAGAAGAATATTAACAGAGACCCAAACCATTTCAACCATCACTCCCACCTAGAAAAATGGGATTAGTTTATGAAAGCATGGAAAGTGGTAATTACCCAAATATTCAGATTTTATCAGTAAGATGAAAATTTTTGAGACACAGAAATTACATCCTTTTCCATGGAAGAGCCTAGAGGGGATTTAGAGAGTCTGACTCCAAGGTTCATAATCTGAGACACTGTCCCAAGACAATTCTGTAGCATGGACTTAAAATAAGACAAGTGAGCAGATTAAATCGACAGGAATCAGACAAGACACCTGGAATGTAGAACAATGGCAAAGCTTATTCAACGCAAAAATGAGGGAAGGAAGGAAAAAGTAAAGATAGAAAGAGAGGAAGATGATTAAGAGTTGAGGAGAAGCACAAAAGGATCCCTAAAGGCCTGTGTTCTGGTATAGCGAGTAAAGCGACAGCCTGCAAGCCAGCACCCCATATGGGTGCCAGTTTGCGGCCCAGCTGCTCCACTTCCATTCCAGCTCCCTTCCAATGTCCTGGGAAAAGCAGCAGAAGATGGCATAAGTGTTTGGGCCCTTGTACCCATGTGGGAGACCCAGAAGAAGCTCCTGGTTCCTGGCTTTTGCCTGGCAAAGAACTGGCTGTTGTGGCCATCTGGGGAGTGAACCAACAGACAGAAGATCTCTCAGTCTGTCTTTTCCTCTTTCTCTGTGTAACTGCCTTGCAAATAAATAAATAAATAAATATTAAAAAAATTTCCTAAAGAGAGACAGAATGAAAAATTTGTGGTGCCTTCTAAGGTTTTCTATGAAATCTCCAAAAAAAAAAAAAAATAGACAAAAGATGTGATAAAAATTTGCTAACCTCAGTATTAACACCTAAGATGAAATAAGATAAATTCAACATAAAATTATGTATACATAGTCATTCTTTTTTTTTTTTTTTTTTTTTTTTTTGACAGGCAGAGAGAGACAGTAAGAGAGAGGAGACAGACAGAGAGAAAGGTCTTCCTTTTCCATTGGTTCACCCCCCAAGTGGCCGCTATGGCAGGAGCCAGGTCTCCCATGCGGGTGCAGGGCCCAAGCACTTGGGCCACAGCACTCCCGGGCCACAGCAGAGAGCTGGACTAGAAGATGGGCAACCGGGACAGAATCTGGCGCCCTGACTGGGACTAGAACCCGGGGTGCTGGGGCCGCAGGTGGAGGATTAGCCAAGTGAGCCACAGCGCCAGCCCTACACAGTCTTTCTTAACATACTCAAGGATTATCATTATCCATCATTTTTAATTCTGAAAGTAGTTTTACAAAACAGACTAAGAATATCCTGTCTTGATAACATGAATTGTCATAACCTAAACAAGTATGGAACCATTGTACTGCTCAAACCTTACCCAATAGTCATTAGAATCTCATGGTGTGGATTTCTGCTCTAGCCTTGAATAGATATATGTATGATAAGGATGCCAGAATTACGAGTGTAAATCTAGAAGGTGAGGGTATATCACTAAACTAAGATCTCCCCCCAGAAACTCTAGAATTACAATGATTCTGTATTGTTTGTGACATATAACATGTTTATCCTGAGGTATACATATATCAAATATTTTTTACTTGCATGTTCATACTGATATACATTACCAAAGTAAGTTCAATTTTAAAAAGGAAAAAAGAAAAAAAAAACTATTCAGAGCACAACTTGTTAAAAATCAATGTCACTCAACATAAGAAAATTAATAAATATGACACATCACATTAAACAGGATTAAATCACATAACTGTCTAAATAGCTACAAAGACATATTTGGCACCATTTCATTATGAAAAGGTTCAGCAAACTGGGAATAATAAGAAATCGCCTCACTGTAATAAGTGCCACATATTAAAAGCCCACAGCTAACAACAGGCTCAATAGTGAAAAATCGCAAGGTTTCCTCAAGGATCTGGAACAGGAAAGGATACTTGCTTTCACTACTTCTTCTCAGCTAAGTGCTGGAAGTCCCAGCCAGGCCAATTGCACAAGAAAAAGAAATAAAAGACATTCAAATTGGAAAGAAGTGAATCTCTGAAGACATTGTGACCTTATATCATCATACAAAAGCATAAAGATTCTACTGTTAAAAAACCTCTTAAGCCTAATAAATTCAATAAAGCTTCAGGGTAAAAACTCAACATAAAAAATAGTTCTGTTTCCATATAACAACAACAAACTAACTGACAAAGAAATTAAAACAGTCCCATGTGCCAATTAAAAATAATATCACACAGAATAAAGTGACTAGGGATAATGTTAACTAAGGAGGTGAAAAATTTACATCTGAAGACAACAAAATATTGGTGAAACAAACAAACGAAAAGATACCTTGTGTTTACAGATTGGAAAAATTGTGGTGAAATGTTAGTACAGCCTAGCATGATGTCATGATTCAATGCAAGTCCTATTAAAATCCCAAAAGCATTTTTTAAACAAAATGGGGGGAAAAATCCTAAAAGTCATACAGAACCACAAAAAACAAAAAATGACCCAAATCTGTCTTAAAAAAGAACAAAGTGGAGGTACCACACTTCGTGATTTCAAAACAGATTACAAGTCTAGAGTAATCAAGCAGCATAGTACTGGTATTGAGGCAAATACAAAAGAATATACTCAAAATGGCCATGTAAAATTTGATTTTGGAAAACATTTTGAATTTCAAAAAAAAAAAAAAACCACATCCAAATGAACTCATCTATTGTCGCCATTCGTCCCCATGAAACCTCTCATATAGAAGAATAAAATAGCAAATCCAGAAATCCATCCAGGAACGTACAGTCAACTTACACTCAATAAAGCACCAAGGGCACACAAAAGGAAAGAGATATTCTTCAAAAAATTTTCAGGGAAAACTGGATACCCACATCCTAAAGAATGAAATCAGATCCTTAGGAGACTTTATACATAACATCAGCTCAAAATGGATTAAAACTTAAACATGAAACTATAAAATTATCAGAGTACGGCATAAAGAAAGTAATTCATGATGTTGGTGTTAGTTATTTCATTAATACAACCCAGAAAGCTCAGGTAGCAAAAACTAAACTAGAAAAATGCAAACAGATCAAAATAAAAGTTTCCGCACAGTGAAAGAATCAAGAGAATGAATACACAATCTAAAGACCAGGAGCAGCTAATATCCAAAATATATGAATAGTGCAAACATGCTGATGGCAAGAAAACCAATAACCTAATTTTAAAAAGGACAGGGGCCAGTGCTGCGGGTGAAGCTACCGCCTGCAGTGCTGGCATCCGATATGGGCACCAGTTCGAGCTCTGGCTGCTCCACTTACGCTTCAGCTCTCTGCTACGGCCTGGCAAAATAGAGATGGCTCAAGTCTTTGAGCCCCATCTGCATGGGAGACCTGGAAGAAGCTCTTGGCTCCTGGCTTCAGAATAGTACAGCTCTGGCCATTGGGGCCATCTGGGGAGTGAGCCAGGGGATGGAAGACCTCTCTCTCTCTCCTTCTCTCCCTCGCTCTGCATTTGCCTCTCTGTAACTCTGCCTTTCAAATAAATAAACAATCTTTTTAAAACATTTTAAAATTATGTCTCTAAAGGAGACATAAAAATGGCAACAGTCATTTTAAAAAATTTCAACATTAATTTGCCATCAGGGAATTACAAATTAAAACCACAATGAAATATCACCTCACACCTGTCAAGATGACTGTTACCAAAGGGAAAAAAAATTAAGTATTGGCAAGGATGTAAAGAAAAGGGAGACCCAACACACTATTGATGATTTGTAAATTGGTATGGCCACTTAGGGAAATAAGTATGGAGTTTCCTATAAATTAATGGGACTACATATGATTCAGCAATCCCACCACTGGGTAGATGCCCAAAGGAAATGAAATCAGTATTCTGAGGAGGTATCTGTACTCCACGTTTACTGAAACACTGTTAATAATAGTCAAGATATGAAAGCAACCTCAGTATCTATCAGTGGATGGATGGATAAAGAAAATATGGTATGTATATACAATGGAAAACTATTTGGTCAGAAAAAGAATGAAATCCTGTCATTTGCAATAATATAGGCCAACCCAGGGATCATGATGTTAAAGGGAAAATAACCTGACTCAGACAAGTTCTGCATGACCTCACTCACACCTGGAGTCAAAAAAAATTGATCTCATACAAGTGGAAAGTAGAATGGTAGTTACCAGGGGTGGGGATACAGGGTAGGCAATAGGGAAGATATTGGTCTAAGAACACAAAGGCAGTTAGGTAGGAGGACTAACTCAAGAGAGCTATAACATGGTGACGATGGTTAATAGCACATCCTCAAAATGCAAATATATTGTTCTTGCCACACAATAATAACTGAGACTAAACATTTTAATTATCATTTCACCATGTATATATGCTACAAATCATGCTGTACATAGAAAATACTGTAAATAAAATTTCATGTTAAGCAAAAAATGAAAAGGGGCTGGTGCTGTGGTATAGCAGGTAAAGCTGCCATCTGCAGTGTCGACATTCCATATGGGTGCTGGTTCGAGTCGCCCGCTGCTCCACTTCCAATCCAACTCTTTGTTGTGGCTTTGGAAAGCACTAGAAGATGGCCCAAGTGCCTGGGCCCCTGTACCCATGTGGAAGACCCAGAAGAAGCTCCTGGATCCTGGCTTCGGATTGGCCAGGCTTTGACCATTGTGGCCATTTGGGGAGTGAACCAGTGGATGAAAGACCTCCATCCCTCCCTCCCTCCCTCCCTCTCTGTAATTCTGCTTTTCAAATAAATAAATAAATCTTTAAACAAAATGAAAAATACTTTTAAAAAATCATAGGCAGTAAAGCAAAAATAAACAATTGGGACCGTAGCGAATGAAAAAGCTTCTGCACAAACAGCAGAGAACACAATCAACCGCGTGAACAGGCAACCAGTGGCACAGGGGACGATATTCTAAACCATGCATCTAATTATACATCAACCTCTGTAAAAGTGAGTCACAAGCCAAACAAAAAACAAGTAACCTGACTGAAAAATGGGCTGAAGACTAGAAAGGACTTTCCTCTACAGAAGGCAATACAAACGGCTAACAGGTATATTCAATCAAAAATGCTCAACATTAAAGAGCCAGTAAGTATTGGTGAGAATGCAGAGAGATGGGAAAGATGCGCAAAGTGGTGCAGTTGCAATGGAAAATAGCATGAAGTTGCCTCAAAATATTAAAACTAGAATTATCACATTACCCAGCAGTCCCACTTTGAGGACTGGATGTTTATCAAAAAAAAAAAAATGAAATGAGGATCTTAAAGAGATAGCTGGACTCTTAGTTCACTGCAGGACTAGTCGTAGTAGCTAATAGGTAGAAACCACCCAAACATCTACCAACAAAGGAAAGGATGCAGAAAATGTGGTATATCCATAAAATGTAATTCTGCTCAGCTGTTAAACCATGCGAGAGTACTGCAATATGTGACAACATGGATGATCTCTGAGGACACAATGCTAAGCCAAATGAGCCTGTCACAGAAAGACAAATGTGTGATTCCATTTATGTGAGGTATTGCAAAACACCCACTCCAGAGAATCCCAGGGTGAAATGCTGGCTGCCAAGGGTGAGGAGAGAAGACAATGAAATGTGGAGAGGTGAGTTTTCCTGGGCATGAAGTTTCAGCCAAGTGACAAGAGTAACCTCTCAAGGATCTGTTGTACAACTTTGTATTTATATTCAAAAACTAAGCATTATACAAGCAAAACTGTTCAGAGTGTAGATCCCATGGTAAGAGTTCTTACTATAGGGGCCAGCACTGTGGTGCAGTGGGTTAACACCCTGGCCTGAAGTGCCAGCATCCCATATGGGAACTAGTTCGAGGTCCGGCTGCTCCATTTCTGATCCAGCTCTCTGCTATGGCCTGAGAGGGCAGTGGAGGATGGTCCAGGTCCTTGGGCCCCTCACCCACGTGGGAGACCTGGAGGAAGCTCCTGGCTCCTGGCTTCAGATCAGCTCAGCTCTGGCCATTGTGGCCAGTTGGGGAGTGAACCATCAGATGGAGGACCTCTTTCTCTGCCTATCATCTCTCTGTGTGACTCTGACTTTCAAATAAATAAATAAAATCTAAAAAAAAAAAAAAAGAGTTCTTACTATAATAAAATAAAAAAAATTTTAAAAAATGTATTTAAAAAATAAACATGCCAAACAAAACGAGGTAATTCCAGGTTGCGTGTGCAGTAGGAGCTAATTTACCAGACTGAACTACAAAGCCGCAGAATGTGGTTTAGACAGGCAAAAATGATAATTTTTCACTAGACACCTTGTACTATGTGTGACGGCAGTATCGTGTTGCCTTACCATAAACACTAATGGTGGTTTAATACTGTTCCTACAGATCTAATTCCAACAGGAGTCAATTCCAGTCTATTTAACTAGCTCCATTTCTTATCTTAGTATTTCAGACATTCAGAGAACACTGAAACATATTTTTGCCATGTTCTAGGACAATGCTTCTGTGTGATAAGGGAGGTGTTTGTTTTTTGAATAAAATAATCTTGTAATGTAACATACATAGAGTAACTAAGTTGCACAAAATGGAATATTACATAAGGAAAGATTTAAAAGCCAATCAAAGCTTTTTTCAATACTATTTTAAAATGAAAAACATTGAAACACCTCCTAATTTACTTCCACTCTACATGTAAGAAATGCATGTACACAATATCCTGCCAATATTTAATTTCTTAAAGCTACTGAATATCCAATTTTCAGATTCAAGCTCTGGATTTTTAAAGATAGATCTGGTAAAATCACATTTCCCCTTTTTGAATGACTGAGGAGCGACTGAGATACCTTTTGTGAACAACAACAAAAAATATCCTTTACTTTTAATAGAGAGGGGTTTTCTTTTTTGCTTTTCAAATTCTTAATAGTCAAATGTATTGATTTGTTTCTCCAACAATTTATAAATTAGATCCACATTACCTTTGATCTGCTTTTGTAAACCTTACTGGGGCCGGTGCTGTGGCACAGTAGGTTAATCTTCTGCCTGTGGTGCCGGAATCCCACATAGGCACCAGTTCTAGTCCTGGCTGCTCCTCTTCTGATCCAGCTCTCTGCTATGGCTTGGGAAAGCAGTAAAAGTGTTTGGGCCCCTGCATCTGCATGAGAGACCCAGAAGAAGCTCCAGGCTCCTGGTTTGAGATCAGCAAAGTTCGATGGCCGTTGTGGCCATCTGGGGAGTGAACCAGCGGATGGAAGACCTCTCTTCTGTACCTCCCTCTCTCTGTCTGTAACTCTACCTCTCAAGCAAATAAATATTTAAAAAAAACCTGTAACTTATATTAAATATTTTGTTTAAACACATAATGTCGGACATGTCAAAATCTACATCTCACTAAGTTTTCAACTTCACCGATTATAGACACAGCTCAAAGTGTCCTAATTCTATATGGATATAAGATTTTTTTTGATCAATTATGCCAAAAAATTCTATAGGTCATTTCTTGATCTATTCCATTTTGTCAAATCCACACAATAGATACCATTAAAAGAATAAGAAAACAAAGTTACAATAAACAAATCCTTAAAACACAGTGTTTCTATCAAAAATCAATACTGGTGACTTAACTGCAGATTCACTGGACTGTATGTGATTGAAGAATGCAGTGAAGAAAATTCTCAACTAGTAAAAAACAGAATCCAAAGCAGAGCAGCTAAAATATAACCTGAACCAGATCATTAAACCATTGTACACGACTATTTTCTACAGCAACAGAACAACAGCGAAAAAATACAAGGCACTTTTTAGACAGACTGCAGAAACAGGACATTGGGCAAACAGTTGAGATTATGATGCTTTGGAAATAGTTCTGCAATAACAAGCAATAATTACATGTTGCCCTGGACTTACAGTCAAAGGTTGATGGTTATTCATGTCTGATCCTTTGTCTGCCCATTACTTCCCAGCCTACCAACCCTCCTGTGTCCTTCCACTTCCTGTAGCAATGCAATGGATACACCACCCCCCAAATATGGACTACCATGTGCAGTCTCTTTTTCAAACCTAATTAAAGATGCTGACCCAATATAGATCTTTTATTTATGCCTGGTTGTGGTAGACATTTTTCCTGCAGTATTTACAGTAATCTCAAAACTACATTTATCTATACTACCCAGCTCATTATTTTCTCATTAAGATTTAACAAAGCATATTTGTATGTGCATTTCATCATATCAGAGTACCAGGGGAAGACCATACACTTAATGCCAACTCAAAGGAAAGCTGTTTGTATTTTATCAATTCTTTAACTTAAAAAATGTATTCTATAAGTGCTCTTTGGTGAGATATGGAAAAATTTCTATTCTCCTAATAAGAATTTTAAAAAATCATATTTATCTGGCTCTGATCAAAACATTTGATTTTAAGAAACAGTAAGGCTTATATTTCTTCATTATGGAAATAATATATTATAAAAAGGCTTTATAAAATCTATCAGAACTAATGTGGTAAATATACTCCAAAATTGAGAATAAAATAATTTGCATTTAATGAATACATATTTGATATTTACTTAATTTTCTAACAATTGGCAAAAAATTGGAATTTAGTTGTAATTTACTATTTTTGCTGAAAATGTCAGATTAGTAGGTTCTATTATTGATCCTTTCACTAAATAAAAGATAAGATACATATGTATGTATTTATGTGTGTGTGTATATATAATCAATCAATGGGCTAGATGAGACTTTAGAAAGCCTTATTGCTTTCTTCTCAAAGGAGAGTTTTATAATATCAACCACCACCACCATGACTAGGAATCTATGATATATCAGGTACTTTGAATATATAATATCATTTCATCTTCATAGTATCTATAAGGAGGAAGATTCTGGGAGGAAATTTCTGCTCCAAGTGCCTTAGAGTTTGATGGAGGCGAGGGGCCAGGTATGCATCTTCTCTGTGAGGTTAAAGACTCACAGAGTAACTTTTAGTACAAGAAACAATGAGAGCACAAACATTCCCTAAAATAGGTTGAGAGATTATTTGTTGACAACTTTTCTTCTTGAACAATCACATACACCCAGATGTAAAAGGACAATAGCACAACTAGGCGTCATCTTCAAATTCTGGAAGCCTAGACCTTGAGGCTCAAGGACAGCTGTGTTATCTTGCCAACCACAAGCGAAATCTCACAGAGGGTGTTCTCTTCCTATCAATCTGTAAATCTATCCTAGCCCAGAGCACATTATCAACATGATTTAGTAGAACATCAAGTTCAAAGAGGTTCAGGAATTGATTATATCACTTTAGAATGGTTTGATGAAGCATGGAGTTAGACTGGATGATTTCCCAGGATACAGGACTTTCACCGAGTCCAAGGCAAACTGGGATGCCTGCTCATCCAAAGATGAAGCCTGGATATAAATCATCCTAAAATTGTGGATAAATAAGTAATGCAGGTAGCTACATGCACTCATGGAAATGGTTCCATTGTCAGAGTCAGTAATCTATAAAATCAAATTTGTCACTGAATGATCATGTTATGGGTGGCAGGCTCAAAAACCATGAAGAAATTATTAAGAAAAACACTACAGCAACCAAATTATTTATTACTTACCATAACAAATCTCAACAATTTCACTACAACAGTAAAAACTAGAAAATAGGCAAGACATGGACTATAAATTCATGATTCAGAGTGGTACACAAATTAAACATTAGTAGTTCAAAGTAGCATAAAAAGTTTTACCTTATTTTAGTATATTTTTACTCTACTACCTGAATCATGTAGAACATATGCTTTGATTTTCTGTAATATTTTCCTGTGAATAAGTTTAAAATATTTAATTGTAAATATAACCTAGATAAATCAAATCAATAAATATTCTTAACATTCGTTAAAACAAAGACTATTTGATATGGTTCAAAGCATTTGTGTTAAGTTGTGAGACAGCAGTTCAACATTTTGCATCCTTTTAATTAAGTATAATAATGTTGATTTTTATTTGACTTTTTTTCAACTCCAGCTTCTTAGTAACCATTGTATCTAAGTTATGGTATCTTCTGTGAGAATTACTGGTAGGTGGGTCATATTTTAGGTAAGAATTCAGTCTCAAACTATACTTGAATACAAGGACCCTACAAAATTCATTGCTAGGGCAACAAAACTCATGGGCATAAAGAGATCCCAGAAACATGCAAACTTCCTGTTACCATGCTAATAGGATTTTGAAAAATCTGGGTCATCTTGTTGCTTTGGAAACTGTCTCAGGAATATCAAAGTTGAAACTCCATAATGACCACATTTTCCAAAATTTACTGTCTAACCATCAGTCATACTTTCACATTTCAGAAGTTATGTGAGAAAAAGCCACACATAAGTTTAATTAGTTTATGAAATAACAAACCAGTGAGATGAAGAGAATACATTCAATATTAATAATGTTGCAAGTCTCTTCTATTTTCCTGACAAATAATTGATTTCACCAAAGAATACTATGTATTTATGTGAAACATTTATGCTGAGAATAAGTTAAGTGCAAATATACCCTAAAATTCACATTCTTTTCTATAGCATTTTGGGGGAAGTATTAATAACTGATGTACACATTGACAAAAAAAGTCTATAAATGATTGTGAATGTATTTTAAGATGTAATCAGTGGTTGAAGCTGTACATTATACTCAAGCAAAAATTTCAAAGGTTTTGTCATTCATTACTGATGCCAGTTTTACCCTTTCTTTCCATTATCTACACTGACAACTCAATTAGACATCCTGTTCACTGGGTGTTTTCCTAAATTTTACATAGACTTTACTATCTACAAAACCAAATAATGTGGGTATTTTTGTTATCCTCACTTTAAAGAAAGTGGAAAACAGGTTAAATGACACTAACAACACCAATGTTGCAGAATCAAAATTTGGACGTTAAACTTCTGATTTTAAATTCTAAGCAAAAGAGATCAAAAGAGACGGGATATCTTGTTTTCTAGCTAAAGTATATCACCATTATTCTAATAACATTTTTTGCTTTCCACTCGTGTCTATAGAAGTAAATACTGTTGTTCAGATAATGAGTTATCTACGCCTAAAAAATAAATAAATAAAATAAAATCAGATGGGCAGATTTGGCTTAGAGATGCACACACCACTTGGGACATATGAGTCCCTAAACAGAGTGTCACAGTTTGAGTCCCACCTCCGATTCTGGCTTTCTATTAATGTACACCCCAGAAGGCAGCAAGTGATGGCTCAAGTAATTGGGGCCCCTGCAACCACTGGGGAGACTTTAATTGAATCCCCAGGCTCTGTCTTGGCTTGACTCAAGACTGGCTGTTGCACATATTTGAGGAGTGAACCAGAAGATGAGAGATTAGTCTGTCTCTGCTGTTTGAATGATTTTTTTTCAAAAATTTAGGAAAGCATTTGTATATGTCCAACATTTTAGCACACAAAAAAGTGAAAAGTCAACAATTTTTAATTATTTTATGTACTAACTTTGCCACTAGAAAAAAAATGTACACAAGTTTACCCACATATCATTTGTGACCCTATTTTAAATATGACTTTCATAATTAACAGTATTAATTACGACATGAAGCTTGTCACTTACTAAAGCGTCATCCTTCCTTCTTCCTTTAGAGTCGCTTTCTTCCTACTTCCCCTAAGCTAAGACTATATGGTCATAAAGATTACCAATAGTTTTCTCTCTTTATGTTGACTTTCGATTGAAAAACGGGTCTTTTAAAAATGTCCAAATAACTTTCTTATTTTAACCCATAAATTCATATTTGACATTTTAAAGGAAAAGCAAACCTAAATGCAGACTACTTCAAGCAATTTGGGAGAGTTATGGACTGACTTGTACCCTCTCCCAACAGTCATATGCTGAATCCTGAGCTGAGCTGTGACTGTGTCAGGAAGGAGGCCTTTCAGGAATGCAAGTAAGGTTAAATGGGGTCACAAGGAAGGGACTCTGAGTTCCATATGATGTAGAATGTGACAAGACTGCTGTCCTTAGGAGAAGAGAAAGGGACACTGAAGCTCTGCCTCTTTCCCTCCACGCATACACACAAAAAAAGGTCATTTGAGGGCAGAGCAAGAAAGTAGACAAATGCAAGTCAGGAAGAGAGGTGTCGCAGGGAACAACCTATATGTGCTTTGTTCTTGCTCTTGTAGCCTCTACAACTACAACATGACTTTCTATTACCTAATCCACTCAGTCTATGGTAGACCAACATAAAACAGTATCATATTAGCATTACATATTTCTCACCAACCTTCATGATCTTTCTTCAAAACTAAGATTACTGGTAAAATAACACAGGTAGTTTCTAATAAATGATGTTGCTGATTACATAGATATTATGGAGGTCATCTAAAAGAAACTAAACATTCTATATGGTTAAGGAAAATGTCTGAAATCTGTATTATGCGCAGGTGACAGCAAAATTACTTCTTTTGCACTTAACCTGAGTATCCATGTCAAAGAGAAAATCTTATCAAGAGAAAATTTTTAATATGTTTGTTTCATACTCAAAGCTATCAAATTACTATAACTGAGATATTATTTTATGTCTTATAAAACTTAGTTAAAAGAACTACCACGAATAGATCACAGCATGCAGAGTTTTATGTTGAAGTTCCCAGCAATTGTGGGGCCCTTCTATTGCAACTAATCTATGAGTTCTGGAAAAGAGTAAGAACAGATAAGAGTTATCCAACCTAAGATGGTTCTTAACTTGTAAATTTTCCCATGAAAAGTTTATTGTAACAAACTGAAGAATTGAAAGAGGGAGTGAGATGAGAAAGAAGAAATAGAAAGACAACAGAGGAATGAAGAGTAGAAGGTCATAGGCTTCCCCCATTCTTTAATCAGTAACACTTTTGTGATGACTTGGTTCTTTTATGCAACGAACATTTAATGAAGACATCCTAATCAGACAGTAAGGTTGAGTAGACTAAATCAGAGACCTTAATAAGTAAAATGAGCCCCATCTGTCCCATTTCTTTATGGAATTTATCATAAATGCCCAAGCAAGTAATAACTTAAGTTTTCTGTTCTAACATAGGTAACTTACTTACTCTTATTTGCTTTTGAAATCTTAAGACACAAACATGTTTGAAATAAATTAAAATATATGAAATTTACTATCATAATTCCTATGTGCCTTCCCATTACGAATACACACAAACTGAGAAATTTAAGATAATTTATACTTAGTTAACATAATTTATTAACATTCCAAATCTGTAAATCTTATTGGGCCTTGTTTTAATAAACTATGAGTAAAACAGCTACTTTAAAAATTCACCAACTGTTTTCTTTTAAATGGGTGCAGGAAAACAATGAAAACTTCTTGTGTACCCCACTACAGCATAATGTAAATTGATCGGTGTGCAAGACAAGAAAGCATGGCACCTCATACTGCATAACACTCTATGAACTTTGACTGGAAGGCTTAGAACAGCTAGATTGAGAATTATACATAATGACCCAGGAGACAATTTCACCGTATGCCCAGCAATCAACAGGGGCCAACAGATTATTGGTTGCTTTCTATGGCTTGTATATAATTAAAGTTCTACTATAATGACAATTCACAGTAGGAAAGTTACGAAATACATTGTTGGTAAATCAATAGATGACACTGACTATAAATGATATCTAGACATGGGCTTTCCAAGCAATTCTAAAAAAATTGATTTCTATGAACAAGTTATTATTCACATAATGGAATAGATGGATGCAAAATAACATAACAAAGTCTACATTTTATTATTATCCACATTAATTATTTAAGCCTGTTTAAGATACAGACATTGTCATGCAATCCTGGAAAAAGTGTAATTTGACAGATAGAGAATAGGCCCTAGAGAGTATAATCTGTGGTGCAGTGGTTCCCCTATAAAGATTTTGAGGGGATGAGCATTGTGGTACAATGGGTTAAGTACCTCCTGGGACTCTGCATCCCATACAGGAGTGCTGGTTCCAGTCTAGGCTCCTCCAATTACTATCCAGCATCCTGCTACGGCATCTTGAGAGGCAGTAGATGATGGCTCAAGAGCTTTGGGACCTGCCACCTACGTGGGAGACACTATGGAGTCTACCTGTTGTGGGGCATTTGTGGACTGAATCAGGGGATGAGAAATCTCTTTCTTTCATTTCTTTCCCTCTCTCCCTCACTCTCCTTCCCCTTCTCTCAATCCCTTTTCCTCCCCTTTCTCATTCTCCCTGCCTTTTAGGTAGATGAAAAATAAACATTTCTTAAAACAAATAAAAAAATTTTCAAGAAAATCTTACCCATAGCAGACATTGCCTCCATCTGAACATGCTATGTCATTTGGGCACTATGCAAATCAAGTCTATAGACTGACTGCAATTAAAAAGTTATTTGTAGAGAAATTTAAACAAAATTTTGTTTTTGCTGAAAGTATATTTAATAGTCAATTATTTGACTCTATTAGAAAGATAATTTCTAAAATCAGTATTTTTCTTAATACATGATTTTACAGAGGAGGAGATGTACTAAACATACGACACAGTGGCAATAAAATGTTCTCCCGTACAATTAGGGACATATTTCCCTCCATGTTTTGCAAACTGAGTTAGAAATATGGGAATTTTACCTATGTTACTGAGAGAGTCATAACAGAGAGACTCCTATGGAGCCCCTGCCTCTCACTGGGGAGTGGCAATGGTAATTCATTTTCTCTGGAAGAACAATGAGCTAGCTTGCATGCTCTCAGCTGGCAATGTAAGGCCTGCTTGCATAAAGATTCTCCAAGCTTAATTTACTCCCAGTGTACTTGGAGGGCAACGATTTTAGCTGTTTGGAATGCACAAACCCTTACAACTATGAGCACTATCAGAATGGGAAAAGAGCTGAAGCAAACCCGGTTAGAATTTGTAAAGTATAAGACAGACACACGACCTGCCTGATGAGTGACTGCAGAGTCAAAAAGGTAGTAACTTATGTTTTTACACCAAATTATTCACCGTAACTCTAATACTCTTTTTGTACCAAACCTCAATCTAAAATTGTTATGAGGTAGTTTATAGAGGGGAATAATAGCAGTTTTCATTGGTCTGGTTGACTGGAGTACACACTACCCTGAAAAATGAAGCCTGGGCAGAAGTATAAAAGCTTAAACATAACCTCTACAGGGCTCGTGCCCTCTGTGTGACAGGTAGTCAGGAATCTGTTTTCTGAGCTGCCAACTGTTAAAAATCACCTCCAAAAGGAAATGATCCATTTACTTTAAAAAGATTTCAGGAATTCTGTCACCTTCTATGGTCATCTCCTTGCACTTTCAGGTAAGAACTACTTACATAGTCCTAATAGAACACCCTGGCTGAGTTTCACACCCTTTTGCTCCAGTTCTATGACAATGGTGAACAGCTGGTCAATGTTCTATTTAAAATAACTCTTCAGACATAGAATCAACTTATCCCCACCGCTTACAAGCTGTGGGGCCTTGGGAAAGAATAACACTACACTTCTAGAGCACAGCAACATAAAAGAATTTTATTGCATTTCAGTCTTCAAATAATTTTCATGTGTGTTAGCTTAGTTCACTCTCAAAACAATCCAATGAGGATACTTTAATCTGCACAGGCTACTTAGTTACATCAGATTAAAGAAAAAGCTATGATTTATTTTAAAATACCTGTTTATGTCCCAGTAGTTATAACCTGCTGTAACAAATATGAAACATTTTAAAAACAAATAAAGCACTACTCAAGTGCAATGTGGTAATACAGCTAAAATAAATCCAGGGTTTTATTCTTCCTTAATCTATTGCCAAGTCTTTACGGAGACCACAGCACCTGTATTTATTTCATTATTAATTTTTCTCTTTGGGGCATGTATATTTTTAAAATATATGAAAGAAACTAAGATAAACAAAATTAGTTATAAACACTCACAATACAGTTCATGCCAACAAGAATAGAATTATTGTCAGTTCTTTTAAATCATTTCTTATTTCCTTATTTCTTACTCCCTCTTGTTAAGTGACATGGGGTTATTAACCTTTTTTAAGTATTAGGTACACTAAGATTTTGTATTTCTATTTTTCTGCCACATAATTTCTATAAAGCATTTCTCATTCTATTTGATAGAGCCTGCTTTTCTCAGCCATACTGTTCTGGTACTTTCCTCTAATGACTCTATCTTACACTTAACAGAGCGTTCTCTGGGTTAGCTAATATCCCTATACCTATTACTGATTTCCCATAAGAAGAGTCCAACAAATTTCTGATGAATAAAAGAATGAGCATTTCAAAATTTTAGCAGTTGAATACATTTTTCTATATCAATGCATGTGCACACATTTTTTTTCCCCTCAATACAGTCTGTCAACCAAATGGGCTCGTTGGAGCCACTGACCCGTTCTTTGCTGGAAGAACTAAAAAAGTGTATTCCACAACATTTATACATATCAACTTATTAATTCTTTCCTACAACTTCTGTGTTCATGAAGAAATGAAACAAAGAAAGACAGTCACTTGCTTAACTAGATTGGGGAGCTACAAGAAGACAGAAGCAGGGACAACGAAGACTGAGATACAAAAAAGTCTATACGGTTAGAAGCTTTTGTTAAATGGAAAAGGATTTCTAAAGTCCTTTAGTTTAATGCAGTTATTTGAAAATAAATATGTAATTGGCATTGAAAATTGGAGTTTTCCCAAATCAGTTCAAATATTACTTTAATAAGGTGAGTCTTTGTAGAAGATCATACAAAAGACAGTTCATTCATGTGCTCCCCATGCTTTTTGTGTAGCGACTCTAATCTGCTTAGTGATTCTGATGTCTGTATTACAAATATAGGTTAGCAAGTTGTAGATTTGCTAATATTTTGATATTTTCCACAAAAATACTGCCCTAAACACACCTACCTGAAATTACCAATTATTTTTCTTGACTTGAAACAGAGTAAAAAAGATTTTTGAGTTTTTATTTGAAGAGTCCAATATTTTTCAAAAATATCTGAGTAGAATGCATAGTATTTAAAGAACTATAATCTTATATGCTATATATAAAAATGCATGACATAGAATACATGCTATGAAATGTTACTGTGTCCATTTACAAAAAACTTTTCAGTTATCCCAGAATTTCCTGGGAAAAAAAGATTCTTGTTCCTATCTATGCTATAGAAATTATTTGGCCTATAAGAATATTAAAGAGCCTTTTAAAACATTATCTGTAGATAACAGACATGTACTCCATGGAGACAGTTCCATACCTGTTTTATTGGAAAGTCTAAATGATACCATCTTATCAGGAATATTACACACATTCCTCACTGAAGCAATGCAGCTATAATTGGCATAGTCCTGAGGTCGAAGATTCTTTAGCTTTAAGATCTTTGTTTCACCCTGAAAATATAAAGAAGGTCATTAGAAAAAGCCAATGGTAAGCAGAATAAATGAATGAAACACAACATTATATTGTATCAAGTCATTATTATAATGTGGCAAACTGTCTTATTTTTATGAAAAATACTCTGAAGTTAAAAAGAACTCTGCATTTAAAAAATAACAATTTAATATACTCAGATAAAATCCAATAGTCTACAAAGAAAACTAATAATGTTTTCTTTGCAAGCTAGCTTGTAAGAGAGACAAATCTATTTCTGGTGATAGTTATGCAAATTATATCCAATGATTAGGACAGTGTACTTAATAATGGAGTTTATTCAACAAAAAATATAATCTATACAGTCTTCAACATGAAATTTTATGAAAGAAAAAATTCTGAGGAAGAATCAATAAACAAAACCCTGTTACTTGAACAAAATTAATAAAACATGTCTAATACAGATAATTAAATGTTTATACATAAATATGAAAGTGACAAGTGACACATCTAAAACCCAATGAAAGAAATATTTATAAGTACTTCTATACTATTAATGTTCTTGCTGTTTTATATTCAGGAGTTGGGGAGTTAGGTTTACCAGGGAAATCTGCTAAACCACAGAGAGACCCAAGTCATGCAAGCAGTCAGAAGTATCTTACAAACTCTTGATGGACCCGAAAAGACCACATAAAAATTGCTCAAAGGGTAAAAATAAACAGTAATGGAAACAATTAAAAAAAAAAAAACCTCCTGCCCCTTGCCCTATTAAAATTAAGCCCTTGCAATTTCTTTGCCTTCTAAATTCATTAATCCATCTCAAAATCATCCCTCTTATAACTTACTTACTTATGGTGATGGCAAAACAATGTCCACAGACTTAAGATTTGGAGTAGCAATTTTTAAAATGTTATTTTTTTTTAGGTAATGTGTTCCTTTCATATTAATGGGGTAAAGTAACTAAAGTCCTAAACATTACAATACTTTCACAAGCTATTAAGAAGGAAGGATTGGAGGGCCTGTGCCATGCACAGTAGGTTAATCCTCCGCCTGCAGCGCTGGCATCCCATATGCGTGCCGGTTCTAGTCCCTGCTGCTCCTCTTCCAATCCAGCTCTCTGCTATGGCTTGGGAAGGCAGTGGAAGATGGCCCAAGTCCTTGGGTCCCAGCACCCATGTGGGAAACCGGGAAGAAGCATCTGTCTCTCTGTCTCCTGGCTTCAGATCGGCGCAGTTCTGGCTGTTGCAGCCATTTGGAGAGTGAACCAGTGGACTGAAGACCTTTCTATCTGTCTCTCCTTCTGTCTGTAACTCTTCCTTTCAAATAAATTTAAAAAAAAGAATTAAAAAAAAAAAAAAGAAAGAGAAGAAAGATTGGAATACTTAGTGACCTAATTTTTTTTTTTTTTTTTTTTTTTTTTTGACAGGCAGAGTGGATAGTGTGAGAGAGAGAGACAGAGAGAAAGGTTTTCCTTCTGCTGTTGGTTCACCCTCCAATGGCCGCCGCGGCTGGCACACCGCGCTGATCCGAAGCCAGGAGCCAGGTGCTTCTCCTGGTCTCCCATGCTGGTGCAGGGCCCAAGCACCTGGGCCATCCTCCACTGCACTCCCGGGCCATAGCAGAGAGCTGGCCTGGAAGAGGGGCAACTGGGCCAGAATCCAGCGCCCCGACCGGGACTAGAACCCAGTGTGCCGGCACCGCAAGGTGGAGGATTAGCCTATTGAGCCACGGCGCCGGCCGACTTAACATTTAAAGACATCATGTGCACTGCAAAAAAAAAAAAATTGTCCAGACACTGGCACAATTTCCCAGATGTGTCCAATAAACCTCTACTTCAGTGTGCATGGGCATTGTGGACAAAATTATTTGATTCACTGTCAAAATGCAATCTTCAAACAGGTCCACCTTTAAAATTTTCTTAAGTAAATTAAGCAAAAACTCATTATTTTTAATTTTCTTTAGGAAATGTGTCCATTTTTCTATACAAATATAATTGCATCCCACACAAATATATTCAGAAGTCTCTGTGTTTCTAGAACTTATATTTAAAATACTTCCCCTTGTGTTAGAGAATTCTCATACCCTATAATAGAGCTAGCTACTCAGAAACGTTTTGTAAAAATTACTCAGAAACTTTCTGAATGAGGTGGTAATACCCCTCCTATCTCTGAGACACTTACAGTTTAGATTATTCTGCTTTTCTTCCTTTTCTTACCACCGAACTACTGGTATTCCCAGAAGCTGTGTTTGTTCCACACTTAAACAAATTTTATAAAATTTCCATAAGTGTTGTTCCCCTTGTTGATCAATTTATATGACAAACCTTATTGTCATGCCTCACTTCCAAGTCTGTATCTATATTTTAGAATTCTACCATGAATTTCAGATGCATATACCAAATTTTTGCTTCAACGTGTCCATTTTATCATTTCACAAACAGCTAAACTGGACTTTAAATCTATTCCTCTAAAATCAGTTGCCTCTCTAATCCATCCTCTAAACTATCCTCTCTAATCTATGAGGAATCTTAGACTCAATTATAACTTTATATTTACATGTTTAGTGTCTCAACTAGATCGTTTTAATGATTACATATATACCATCTCAACTATTCTTTCTTTCTTTATTTTTGGATTCTAATGCCCTTAATCCTCCATTCAGATGAAAAACTCCTGATTGTCTTTACAGTTTAAGGATTAGAGGAGACAAAATGATCCATATTTCAACTAGGAATATTTTCAGCTTTACTGAAGTATGGGTGACAAATACAAATCATATATATTAAGGAACCTAACATGATGCTTTTTTTTTTTTTTTTTTTTTTTTTTGGACAGAGTTAGACAGTGAGAGAGAGAGAGACAGAGACAAAGGTTTTCCTTTTCCGTTGGCTCACCCCCTAAATGGCTGCTACCGCCAATGTGCTGCACTGATCGGAAGCCAGGAGCCAGGTGCTTCCTCCTGGTCTCCCATGCAGGGCCCAAGGACTTGGGCCATCCTCCACTACCTTCCTGGGCTATAGCAGAGAGCTAGACTGGAAGAGGAGCAAGCGGGACAGAATTCGGCACCCCAACAGGGACTAGAACCCCGTGTGCTGGCGCCATGGGCGGAGGATTAGCCAAGTGAGCCGTGGAGATGGCCATCCGTCATGATGTTTTGATATGCTTATACATTGCAAAGTAATCCTCACAATAAACTAATTAACATATATCCATCCCCACAGTTATCACTTTCCACACTTCTTAAAAATATTAAATCTGATCATATCATCTCTTCACTAAATCACATGAATGATTTGCAATTGCTTTTTTGTTTAAAGATTGATTTGAAAAATAAGTTTATTTGAAGAGTTACAGACAGAGAAGTTGAGACAGAAGGTGAAGTCTTCCATCCACTCATTCACTCCCCAAATGGCCACAAGGTTGGAGCTGGGCTGATGCAATGCCAGAATCCAAGAGCTTCTTCAGGATATCCCATCTGTGTGTAGGGGCCTCAGCATTTGGTCCATCTTCTGCTGCTTTCCCAGGCCAGCAGGGAGCTGGATTGGAAGTGGAGCACCTGGGACTTGAATCAGTGCCCACATGGGATGCCCATGCCGTAGGTGGAGGTTAAACCTACTACGCCACAGAGCCAGGCCTGATATTGTTCTTACAAAGAAAACACAGTACTAGGAACGTGGCTGACAGTGCTATACGATGCACATTCTTCTTGCTTCTCTTAGAGCCCAGGACATGGCCAGCTTCATCCTTTCATAGACCCTTTTCACATATACCTGGCTCTTCCTGTCTATCAACTCCATCTCATTCTTGGATGCCAACATGCCTCACTTTCATGTCAAGTCTTCTTACTTTCCGAAATAGGAGTGATTCCTTTTTATGAGATACCCTTCTGTTTCTAACAGTTGCATCTTTACACTTACTTGGGTAATGGATTTATTTTCTGCCAGATTCCTTCCCCTTGCCACTGAGTACCTGGAAGGAGGAATTTTATCTGCCTTGCCCCCAGCGCTATATTCTGGTAATAGCCAAGCACTTGTACAGAGGAGCCATTCTTAAAATCAATACTTTCACAATTCAAAGTACTGTGCCTACATCATCCATGGCTTTGCTTTATACAGATTATTACCCCAGAGGGCACCTGCTATGAACTCAATAAACAAATGAAATATAATTATAGATTAAGTGTATAAAAGAGAATGTATTTACTACATTACAGGTAATCAATAGATATTTATATATTCCTCCAGTAACAATTTGCTTTGTTTACCCTTTTAATTTTAGGTGGAAATATGCCCAGACAGAATATTAAATCAAAGCTTGAATCATATCAAAGGAAATAGTGAAAATCAACAGAAATATAAATGATAGGTAGATATATAGAGATATATATATACAAGCACATACATAATGCAATACAAGAGTATCATAAAATTACATAAATTACAGCAAAAATAATCCATCTGTAACCTTTCTTAAAAAGTTTATTATGCCAATATTCCAAAAACAATCACATTGTTATAACTATTCCTAAGTATTTACAAAGATGAATGAACAGTATCATCAAGAAGCAAAAAGACAAATGTTTTCCCTGATTTGTGGTAACTCAGTACAAAAAGATGTAATGTATACGAGCAAAATTGAAATTTTATTTGATTACTGTTTATAGCCCCTGTGTCTACTGTTGAGCAACAATGTTTTTTTATTTTTTTTTCTATTTGTTGAATTCTCTACTTAGTGGAGGATTAAGCTTATGATTATAAAATAAACTGAAAGTACATCATTGTAAAAATTTAAAAAAAGAGCAAAGTGTAAAATGAGAGAGAGAGAGAGAGAAAGAGAGAGATGTGTATTTAGAGGCTGACATTATGGTATAGCAGGTTAAGCCACTCCTGCAGCGCTGGCATCCCATATAGGTGCCAGTTTGTGTCTCAGCTGCTCCATTTCTAAACCAGCTCCCTGATCAGGGCCTGGGAAAAGCAGCAGAAGATAACCTGTTTTGTTGCCTGCCACCCACATGGGAAACCTGCATGAAGTTAATGGCTCCTGGCATCAACCTGGCCCAGTACTGGCCACTGTGGCCACTTGGGGAGTAAACCAACAGTTGGAAGATCAATCTCTCTTGTTACTCCTTCTATCTCTGGAACTCTGACTTTCAAAATAAATAAATCAATTAAAAAAAAAAAAAACAGAATGTGTATTTAATGATGAAGTCTTTTTGACAACAAATTAATTATAGTCAGTGATTATTTTTTCTGTTTTCAAGGGTCAATTGTTCTTTAATTTACATTTTCTTGATATTACTTTTCAATGCCAACACTGGAACTGTATCTGCAAACATCCTAAATGACACTCTTTGGTTAAAATCCCTTTCTTTTTTATGTATCCATACCTCTCTGCTTATTTCTAACATTACTTTTGTTACCTTGACAGCCCCTCATGTGTAGATGGTTATAGATAGAATAATTTAGCCATTTCTTGGTTGTTCTCCAGTTCATTTTATATCTACTACACAAGTTTAAGTCTGCAATCTTCTTCTGATACACTCCTAGTGAATCTAACCCATTAGCATAGTTTCAGTTAGCACCAGTGCATACACAGCTGGCAAAACTCTGAGCAAATAAAAAAAACAAATTACTTGCAAAAGTAACCAATAGCATTGTAATTAATAAATTCTAGCTTCTACTGCTTTTTTCTTTCTTCCTGATTGCACTGTTTGCTTGTGATTAGCTTTTGGCCACCTCCTATTCAGGTTTTCTAATTCCCTTTGGCAATTCTTCTGTTTGTTCTTTTATTGACTTTTTTTTCCTACTTTATTCATCCCCCCAAGGGGGAGAAAAAAACACATACAGCACACTTCCTACTTTGCAAAGGAAGAAAATATTGAATTTTTTTCTTCTGTTTCTAGATATAGATAGATAGATGATAGATAGATTTTTTTTCTCTTTCTGGATTTGCCACTGAGCACGCGGGGCTCTCCCACATTTCTATCTCCACCTCTGACCTCCACTTTCATTTCATGTCCTCTGAAAACTGATAGACTCTTGCAGAGCCAGAGCAGACAACGTGATAACAACTCAGTGGGTTCTGCGTCTCACTGCATTTATTGATCCTGCCGCCTCCCATGGGTTTTCTAATGATAGCCACCAACACTCTCCCAAGCCCAGATTCAGAACGTTTGGTATCATCCGTGTCCTCTCCACCGAGTCTCATGCCCCTAAACGCATCGACGGCACTGCAGTGGACTCATGTTGTCATTTTCCTTTCACAAAGAGTCTTTTCCTATCCTAGAGGCATGATGCTTGCTTTAGAACCTGAACAACCACTGGCTTAACAAATACTGCTTGAGTACTTATTCTGGTGAAGGTAATGTGTGGCTTAATGCTAGGAACTGCAGCTCTCTTTAGCGTAATCCCTCAGTATGCTGCTACTAGCCAAGGTTTTATCATGTCATTTGAATGCTGGAAAATCACAAATAACTCTCCTTTAATGAAAGGTCATTTCTAAACCCTCAGGTTGTCATTTGAGAACCTATGTAGTCCAGCAAAACTACTTTGTCCTTATTCCACAAATAAACTCTCCATTTTTCATCCATTTATTTATGTCAGTATTTTGAGGTGTTTCTTTATGACTTCTAACATTTTGCCATTAAAAAAGAAACCACTGCCCAGTTCTTGTTCTGAATAATTTTCTGTTGCTATCTGAATTGCTTTAAAAAATGTATTCTGTGATGCCCTTTCAGACCTCATCAATTATCAGTAAGTTCTCTTCCTTTAGAGTACTTATTGCATCTGTATACTATAGCGTCTCTTCAGGACTCACCTTTCAGGTTTGGTTACCAGGAATCACGCGGTGTGCTGACTCATATTCCTTAAGCAAACTGTAAGGCCACTGAGGGGAGAGGAACCCTGCATCTCCATTAACATGTGGGGAAGTTCTCAAAGCCATTGCTCAATAAATATGTGTCTTAATGGTGATATGGACGAACCAGGCAGGGAGTTAGGTAGTGAAAGGAGCCAAGAGCCGCCATAAAAAAGGCCTTAATAAAACAGTCCTGGGAAATGGGGAGTAAACTAAGTTCACAGAGAAAGCAGATAGCTACTACCCAGAGATAAGGGCTACTACCCAGAGATAAGGGCGACAGAACATCCTGGTATGCACCTAAGCCCCCTCCCCTGTGCTTGTTCAAGCTTAACAAAGAAACCGCGAGACACGTAGGGCACGTAGCCACCCCTTTCTGCTCTTCAAGGACCCCCTCCCCATATCCAAGCTAAGACACGTAGGGCACGTAGTCCCCCGTTTCTCCTCCTCCTCGACGACCTCCTCCCCTTGTAGTTGCCCAATAAACTTACGCCACCCTATAGTATGTTAATTTTGTGGTTTTGCCCTTTAAAAACTGTGTAAAATGATTGTTCGGGGCTCCTCTCTCTTGCTCGCTGCTTGCAGCAGTAGAGGGCCCATTTGCGCAAATGAAATAAAATTGCCTCCTGCCTTTTGCATCGTCTGGTCTGGAGTCTGTGTTTCTGGGGTCGTCACAAAAGGACACCGCTTTTGGGGTCCTACAGTAGGGATAAACGAAGTAGGAATTTTTTTCTTCATAATGTCTGTGTAGCCCTGCATTGCATCTTTACTCTCATACCTGGCAATCCAGTATGGCCAGTTTCCATGAGGCAGGGATGTCCCATCTGGAACCAGGAAGGATGGCCATGTGGAAGTTGAGCTTTGGCCGGAGGCACCAGGAAACTCCCAGAAAGCCTCACTCATGTTAAACTCTGTCCTCTTTGTATATTCAACTAGAACACCAATGCCTACCTTATAAAAGGGACTAATAACCTGGGAGCATCTCTTGTTCTGCGCGTGGCTTCTGGACCGTGCTTATTCACTCTTTCTCTCTTGAATAAATCCTTTTCTTAAAAAAATTCATTTATTTGAAGGGCAGAGATACAGAGAGAGAAGGTGAGACAGAGAGAGATCTTCCAACTGCTGGTTTATTCTCTATTTAGCTGAAAAGGCCAGGACTGTGGGCCAAGATCCAGGAGCCCAAACATTTGGGCCATCTTCTGCTGCTTTTTGTTATGGGAAAACAGTGGCAGAGCTCGGTTCTTTGTCTCACATGGAAGAAAAATTTCCAGACAAGCAGAGAGATTTAAAAAAGCAAGATTTATTAGAGTCAAAGACCTCCAGCCAAAGTGGCATAGAGGTGGGCTTTCAAGAGAGGAAAAATCCCAAAGGGGTTGGTGGGAAAAGGCTTTTTAAGTACAATTTTGGGAAAGAAACTCAATCAATAAGGTGGAGCAAACCCAAGAAAAGACTTGATTTACAATCCTTTATCCTGTCTGGCTTGCTCAAGGGCAGGATAGGTATTTTGTTTTCAGAATAAACTGTGGGCTTAGGAGGATGGAATCGCCACTCCCTTTGCTATTCTCATGGTAAATCTGGAGATTCCTAAGGAAGGAGGCCACTTTTGATCTTGCTTAAGATGACTTGGTGAAGGGAACATTCTCTACCCTCAATTTCCAGACTGCCTATTAACCCATTTGACTCCTCACACTTTTTCCAGGCCATCAGCAGGGATCTAGATCAGAACAGAAGCAGCTAAGACAGCAACCAGCCCACATGGGACACTGGCATCGCAGCTGGCAGCTTTTACCCTGCTACACCACAATGCCAGCCCCTGCTATAACTCTTGCTTCATCCTCATTGCGTTCTCATTTTTCTGCCCTCTCTGTAAATATTATCTCACTAACAACCAGCTGTAGACTATGTGATTCTTCTCTATTTTGTTTCTTTGTTCATATATTTTCACAGGGCCTAGCAGAAATGATATATTGCTAACTTTCATTGTTAAGAAACTGGCTCAGTTTTAGCCAGGTGGCCGCAAGGCCCAGCTACCTGAGCCAGGCTCCACCCCCATCCTTATGGGACTTGATGCTCCTGCTTCCCTGCCCGCCCTCAGGCAAAGTTTTAAAAGGGCCTATTCCTGAACATGTGCTCTCTTGGCTCTGCTCTCCTCTCTCCTCTTCTCCGCTCTATCTTCTCTCCTTGCTAGCTCCTCTCCTCTCTGTTTCTCTCTTATTTTCTCTCTCTTTTTCCTTCGCCGCCCCTTCACTCCGGTCTGTTGGGTGTTCCCCAATAAACCCTTTCCCTTACTCCGGTGTTCGGTGTGTTTTGCGATGGCTAACATTAATATATAACATTCATATACCTTCTTGTTCAATGTAAAAAAATAAAATTACACCAAGGAAAGTCAATTTTTTAAAACTCATGCCAGTTAGGGCACATGCTAGCAAATTTTAATAAGTTGCCAGTTGCTGAATTAAAATTAACTACAGCAGTGGGGTGGGTGATTGGCTCAAAAGTTCTTTTTCTTGATTTTCATGCTACTAAGAGGGATATGATTGTTGTAAAAATTCATCAGAGGAGATGTTTACCCTGGCAGTTAACATGCGAATTTCAGTGTTTGCATCCCACAAGCAAGTGCCTCAGTTATTCTTCTGGCCTCCCTCCCAATTCTGAGTTCATGCTGATGAAAGTATGGGAGGTAAGAGGTGATGGCTCAGGTAGTTGAGTCCCTGCCACCCATGGGAGAGACCTAGATTCAGTTCCAGGCCCCTGGCAACAGCTTGGCCCAGCCCCTGCTGGTATGGAAAATTTAGGAGTGCATCTGCTAATGAAAGTGAAACTGAGCCTCTAAACAAAGTCTTGAATGTAGATGCTAAATACCATCAAGCCCAATTGCTGAGCTCCCCTCCCTTATCTTGAAGTGTTCTTGCCCAGCCTTTTGAAAGTAAATCAACCACTTACTAAAATTAACTCACTAATTGAAGGAGTACTATAGACTGGCTCTGCAAGTTTCAAATCACCTGACTGAGAAGATCATTTGCTTCTCCAGTAGATAATACCTTGATTGCCACTATTGTCTTGAGAGGTTTATCTTCAGATAATTCCTGGTACAAGACAGAAAGTAACTACCACCTCAATATAGCCCACAGAGACTAAAGCCCACTTGGGCATAGTAAAAATTCCCTAAACATGATCTCTCAGGCTAATCAAAGGGAGGGACTATCAACCAATCAGGAAACTGGACACATGCTGGACACACACCTCTCATCCCTATTGCAACCCAAACGAACCTTCACCCCAACCCCTTGTGGGAGACTGGGAATTAAGCAACAGCTGCTTAGCTCCTTGCTCTGTGCTTTGTAACTGACATCTCTTTTCTTCTACCAATCCAATGTCAGTGATTGGTTTTCTGTGCACTGGATGAGCAGAAACAGTTCTGGGGGTTCTATAGCAATTCCTCCAATCAGTTTTGGGGGTTGTTCTATATCAGAGGCTCTCTCAACCACTCCTGGCCTCTCAAATAATAACTTAAATAGCTTTTCAATATGTATACTTATATCTAAACAGAGGATGAATTTAAAGCAACTTAAGTGGTATCAGATAACTAAATACAGAGAAATTTGCAAGTAGTATACTAAGCTATTTCAGATGCGACAGTTTGGGAAGCATGCCTACAGAAGTCATATCTGACTTGAAACCTGAAGGACCAGAATGACAGGTGAGGGATGAGTGACACAGCATGGCACAGGAAACCACAACTCTGGAGACTAAAATAAAACTAACGTTGAGTTGCCCAATGAGACTAACTTCCCAAACTGAGGTGAGCATGGAATGATATGAAACCTCTGAGATGGGAAAAAGCCAGAGTGGGTGGGCTGGGAGAGTAGATATTCCTTTATCCTAAAGTTACCTAGGCTGTGTTTCATGCTACTAAACTCATCTGACTTTTATCAACCAGGCTTGTGTTTTATTTCATGGAAAGTATTTTTAACATGATTTCCACCAACCGTACTGTCTGTTATACCAAACAGCCTTCCCCTTCAGTCATTTTGAGAATTACCTAGCAAACATTATTTCAAGAAACGGTTTTCAAGCTAAAAGTTCTTACCACTGAGCCTGCCTCTAAAAATCTTTCTTCTTATAAGCTTTCATTTTCAAAGTTGCTATTTACCTATATCACTAGTATTTGTATATATGCTTATGTGTGTTTTATGCCACTTACATTAATTGCATTCATAATTGCATTCATCATGTGTTTTACATTATTGGAGATAACTTCATTTGAATTCTAATCCCTGCCGTTTGTACAGTGGTTTGACTGCTGTCAAATGAGTAGAAGTAAATAATAGGAAAAGAATAGCTTTCATTGAACATTACTGAAATACATCGATTCCAATAGAAGTGATAGAAATGGAAAAAAATCTTAACATAAAAGTAGGCTACAAAATGGGTAAATTTAACCAATTACATGAAAGATCTTGGGGACTGGCGCTGTGTTGTAGCGGGTAAAGCCATTGTCTGCAGTGCCGGCATCCCATATGAGCACCGGTTCGAGTCCCGGCTGCTCCACTTCCGATCCAGCTCTCTACTAAGGCCTGGGACAGCAGCAGAAGATGGCCCAAGCCCTTGGGCCCCTGCACCTGCGTGAGAGACCAGGAAGAAGCTCCTAGCTCCTTGCTTAGGACCGGCACAGCTCCGGCCATTGAGGCCAACTGGGGAGTGAACCGGCAGATGGAAGACCTCTCTATCTGCCTCTCCCTCTTTCTCTGTGTAACTCTTTCAAGTAAAATAAATAAATCTTTTTTTAAAAAAAGAAGATCTTTACAATGAAAATGATAAAACATTAAGGAAAGAAATAGAATAATATGACATAAAAATGGAAATCTTCCATGTTCATGGATTGGAAGAACTAGTATCATATACAAACATTCGTACTACCCAAAGCAATTTAGATTAAATGCAATCTCAAACAAAATACCATATTCTCCTCAGATAAAGAAACCAATGACCCTAAATTTCGTATGGAATCACAAGAGACCCTAAAGAGGTAAAGCAATTCCAAACAAGAAAAATAAAACTGGAGGTATTATAATACCAGATTGCAAGACATAATACTTAGCAGTCAAAATCCAAAGAGTCTTGTACTGGCACAAGAATAGACATGTGGACCAAAGGAACTGATTAGAGACCCCTAAAATTAATCTACAAGTATACAACCAACCAAGCTTTTACAAGCTAAAATAACTCCCTGGATAAAGGATGGTTTCTTCAACAAGTGGTGCTGAGAAAACTGGATCTCTGCATGCAGAAATATGAAACAAGACCCCTTCCTTACAATCTATACAAAAATCAACTCAACAATGGATCAGGGGTCTAAACCTAAGAACTGATCATCAAATTACTAGACAAAAACATAGGGCAAACACTACAAGATACTGGTATAGGCAAAGACTTCTTAGGTAACCTCTCAGGAGCACAGACAATAAAGGCAAAAACACAAAAATGGGATTACATCAGGCTAAGAAGCTTCTGTACAGCAAAGGAAACAGTCAACAGAAACAACTGACAGAATGGGAGAAAATATTAGCAAACTAAACATCAGTAAAAGGACTATTATCCAGTATATATAGGAAGCTCAAGAAACTCAGCAGCAACAAAACAAGCCATCCAGTTAAGAAATGGTCTAAGATCATGAACAGGTATTGTTCTTAGAATGAAATACAAATGGCCAACAGACACATGAAAAGATGCTCAGGATCACTAGCCATCAGGGAAATGCAAATAAAAACCAAATGAGGTTTCACCTTATCTCAGTGAAAATGGCTATCATCCAAAAATAAAAAAAAAAAATTACAATTGCTGACGAGGATGTGGAAGAAAAGGTTCATTAATATGCTGTTGGTAGGAATGTAAACTAGTACGACTATTATAGAAGACAGTATGGAGATTCCTCAGAAATTTAAAAATTGATCTACCATATATCCCACTCATTCTACTCTTGGGAATTTATTCAAAGAACATGAAATCAGCATATGAAAGAGGTACAAGTACCCTCATGTTTATAATAGCTCAACTCACAGTAGCTAAGATATAGAAGCAACCCATATATCTATCAACATATGACTGGATAATGAAAATTTGGTATATGTACATCATGGAATACTATTCATCCATAACGATGAATGCAATCCTGTCTTCCCAACAAAATAGATGCAGTGGGAGACCATTATTCTTAATGAAATAAGTCAGCCCCCAAAGAAAAAAAAATCATGCTTTCCCCAATTATGGAAACTAATATACAGAGTTCAAAAATGTAATGTAGGGGTCTGAACTGTGGTGTAACAGATAAAGCCACCACCTGCCATGCCCACTTCCCATAGGGGCACAAGTTCTAATCAAAGCTGCTCCACTTCTAATCCAGCTCTCTGCTATGGCCTGGGAAAGCAGTAAAAGATGGCCCAAGTCCTTGGGCCCCTGCACCTATGTGGGAGACCCAGAAGCTCCCGGCTCCTGGCTTTAGATCGGCACAGCTCCGGCCATTGTGGCCAACTGGGGAGTGAACCAGTAGGTAGAAGACCTCTCTATCTGCCTCTCCTTCTCTCTCTGTGTAACTCTGCCTTTCAAATAAATAAATAAATAAATAAATCTTTAAAAAATGCAATCTCTATGAGCAAAACTGACATTTTGAGACTTGATTATTGTTTTAGCCATTGTCTATACTCCTGAGGAACAGTGGTTTTTCTAGTTACCACTTCCTGGATTTTTTATCTAGTGGAAGTTTAAGCTTGTGATTATAAAGAAAATTGAAAGTATGGATTATAAAAATTAACAGAAGAATAAGAAAGGAGTGAAGAAAGAAGGGAGGGTAGGGTGGGAAATAGTATTATACTCTTAAAACTGTATATTTATTTGCTTTATACAAATAAAAATATTAAAACAGACAGATCTATGAATGTAAGCTATGGGCCATTCATAAAGAATTAAGAAGCCAATTATGGACAAGAGAATATAAGTGGAAATAAATCCTCAAGAGAAATAATTATAAAATAATCAAATATATTATAAACAATATCAATGAAATTATGGCCATTAAATTGCAGAGGTCACTTTTTTAATGGATACATTTGTGAAACATTTTGTATACCTGAAATTTTTATTGTCAAGAGTGCTTTTGGCATTTATGCCACCCCAAAATAAAGGATACAAGTGGGCAGTAATATTGATACTTTAGAGCTTACAAAAAGAATTATGTTACTCTTTGAGTTGAAGCCCATTCTTTAAAAACCAACAAGTATATTCCAAAGATTACAATGGTTTGCATACACATACTCTACTTAATTCTTCAGAACACAGTAGCAAAATGTCCATATTAGGACAAAGAAAGAAAGAAAATTCTTGAAATCTGCAATTTCCAAATATTCAGCCACCATGAATGAGACTGCAAAATCATTCTGGGTCATCTAAAATAATTATTTTTCCTACTCAGAAAATAAAATATCAATAGGTAGGAGACTATAGGACCCATGTAAAACTGTCTACTAAATTAAAAATAGGATTAACTTATACATCATGTAAAGAGATTAAGGACTAATATAGACAGTCTGTTTAAGAAATTAAAAATACAGTAGGCAGACATAAATAAGAATTGGAAGCCTACCCACTTAATAAACCACTTCTGGAAATGATGTAGAATACAATTATAAAAATATAGCATGAGGTATAGCAATAGAAAATACCATTATTTATATATACACACGCAGATACATGTTATCAAATGTTATGTATGTTTATATGTGATTCTGTACATGGTTAATACCTTATTATCTACAACTGCTTTATGACATAACATTAATTTGATTTTTTTAGCCACATAAATTTGATATTCTGTGATGTTGGGAGATTTTTGCATGAGAATTTCAGTAATTTGCAAAAAAGAATTTTGAGTTGATCATTTTCTAATTGCATAATTAGCCTATTTGGTCTAATTATAACTAATTATGTAATTGATGTAAATATGCTCAGTTTTGTAATTAGTTGGTATAATTACAATCCACAAAATGATGTCACGAACATTTTACAAAAGTTCTAGAAAATGGCAAGTGAATGTGCAACTTGAAAAATTTAAGTACACAATTACAAAATAATTTGCAATAACTATATTTAAACTTTTATAACTGCATTTTAAATATAAGATATAAATACATGCTATTCATTTAGACAGTGGTCCCTTACCATTATTGACATTGCTCTAGGAATATAATAAACATAGCTACAAGAAGTATTTCTACGCTACTTATATAAACTGGAGCTTAAAAAGTTCTCTAGTTGTTTATGATGATCCTTAGATACCACAAAGAAAAGTAAAATCTTCTAATATATTCATTCTGGTACCTCTCATGATTGAGTTATTAAAACCTGTAAATAATGATAAATGCTAGTCTATGTCTTTTAATATTGAGTAAAGGTATAAAAGGCATAATTATTCCTTTTAGACTTATTATATTGTAGTTTTATGAATTCATATCAGCCTTAGTAACTTAGACCAATATTTTCTGGAAACATTATCTATCAAAAACAATAAATACGGTTGTGTCACTCAATGGGATCATGAAATAAATATTCAGTTCAAATTGATATAGTTATTAACCTAGTATGAATGGACATGCAGGGTAGAGATATATTGCATAGTCTCATAAAGTATACTGAGTAGCATTATTATTGAAAACACAATATCTTTAAAAGAAATTTAATTTTCTCACATCAAAAAAGTAAGCAGACATATGATCTGTCATCTGAATCCTCACACAATATAGTCCCAATATGCCTTCCCAGCATCACAGCCAACTGTTACCCACACATACCAATTATTTTTCCAGCCAATCTGATAAACTGTCTTCCTTGTTTGCTTCCTGCAGGTGCTTTTGCTTCCACTGTAACACTGCCTCCATGGCAGCAGCCATACCTCTATATTGACCAAGATTTTTCCTTTGATTATAATAACTGTATACCTCATTTTCCCTTATATAAGAGCAAAATTAGTGGAGGAGGAAGGAGCCTTTCCTGGTGACCTCTATATCTCAGGCACCAGTTTACTAATTTCTTACACTTAGTATATCTCAGTTATTTTAACTGGATCTTACTGACATTATGAAGTTACAAAATCCATAGGCTATAGATATAAGGATGCAAATTGAAATCTTTTGCAGTGGTTTGAATATCGCTTCCAAAACTGACACTGAAATTTAACTGCTACTGTACAGGGAGGTGGGGCCTTTATGAGGAGATATCTTGGGAGCTCTACCCTCATGGATGAATTAATGTGGAATAATTATCATGGGAGTGACCCTTGTTAGAATAGTGAGGCCCCATCTCACATCGTCTTTTGCCACATCATGTACTCTGCCATGTTAGGATGCAAAGACCTCTGGGATGCCGAAAACTTGATATTGGACTTCCAAGACTCTAGAATACTGAAAAATAATTCATCTTTCTTTATAAATTTATTTTAAATTAATTCTTTATTCTCTATATTAACAAGTTTGTGGTATTCTGTTGTAACAGCAGTAATACAAATAATATGATAGTAAAATGGAAAATATTTTAAGTAAAAATTATGTATGACAGTAAAAAATCATTATCATCTCACAGTAATAGAATATAAAATCACTAGCACAATAAGCAAAAGGAAAAGTAAACACCATTGCAAACTTGCACAAATAGCAAAGTCATATTCCAGGAAGGCAAAATAAATCTGTGCAAACACTTCAACTATTCAGATTTATATTTTACCATCGTGAAAATAAAACAGCAACTAAGTCAACCGGGTTGTTCTCCATGGCTGGACAAGCATAATTGAGCACACTTCCAAATTTCTTAGGCAGCCGTAAGCTACAAATGAGGACACTATCTGCTATCTAGTAGACTCAGGGGTAAAAATATTTCCCATATAATTTTCATCTGCATTATTAAACTTTGTCTTAGAATCTAGACTTCTCAACCTATTACTTCTAATATTTCTTCTTCATTATAACTTTTAGGAAAAGTTCTTTTATTCTAGAGCTTTCTGTGAAAGCACATGAAACTATCAATGTTCTTTGTACCACTACATCTATCCAGAAGAATCTATGTACAACTAAAAATCTGCCCTGAAATATAGCCTGAAGGACATAAAGAAGAGTTTCAGAATAGCACCTGCAGGGGCCCAGATACAGCAGTCTGGTGGCAATGAGTAGTTCATCGCTTTCTAAGGAGTAGGAACGCACTGTCAAATTCACATAATGTTGCTCCACTTATTTTATATTACCAGACAGATTCATGTATTTGTGCTACCTTTTCAACTCAGTAGGCATTTGCATTTGTGATTATTACACAAAGCTCACCTAATAGAGCACAATTGAAAAAGAAACACTTGGGCTGGCGCCGCGGCTCACTAGGCTAATCCTCTGCCTTGCGGCGCTGGCACACTGGGTTCTAGTCCCGGTTGGGGCGCCGGATTCTGTCCCGGTTGCCCCTCTTCCAGGCCAGCCCTCTGCTGTGGCCAGGGAGTGCAGTGGAGGATGGCCCAGGTGCTTGGGCCCTGCACCCCATGGGAGACCAGGAAAAGCACCTGGCTCCTGGCTCCTGCCATCGGATCAGTGCGGTGCGCCGGCTGCAGCGTGCCGCAGCGTGCCGGCCGTGCGGGCCATTGAACACTTGAATGTGTAGGAAGCTATTTTATACAGCAAACTGTCTTGTTGCTGAGGAGCAATTTCTTATAGGAAACTCTCCAGACTTTAAGTAAATGACCAGTTTCCTATGCATTTACAATAAGTGCAGCTATATTGAGAGAGACTCAAAACATAAAACTCAACAATGCTCTCAAACTTTTTGTACAGCAGTAATTTGCCTGACAAGTAAAATACAAATGAGAGAGGTCAAAGTTTTCTTCTCGTGATTATAATATACTGCTAATAGCAGTCACCATCAGAGGAGTAGCTTCAGTAGCATTCTCCTCAACTTGATCAGGAGATTCAAGCCCTCAACATTTTAGCAGTCATTCTGTAGAGACCAACCCAACAGCTCTGAGATTCAAGTTGAAACACAAATTCAAATTTGTATATTCAAAATATTCAAAACAATCCTGGAAAAAAAAAAAAAAGATGAACACCTCTGGAGGACTTATTCTTCCTGATTTTAAGAGTTATTATAAAGCCATAATAATTAAGACAGTATGATATTGGCCTAAAGATAGAAAAAAATGAGTGGGAAGAATAGTAGTTCATAAACAGATACCAATATACACAGCCAACTGAGTATTCATGTAGGTGCTGAGGGAACGCAGTTGTGAAATTAATGTTTCTTTTCTTTTCTTTTCTTTTCTTTTTTTTCTTTTTTTTTTTTTTTTTGACAGGCAGAGTTAGACAGTGAGAGAGAGAGAGACGGAGAGAATGGTCTTCCTTCAGTTGGTTCACCCCCCCAAATGGCCGCCATGCGCTGATCTGAAGTCAGGAGCCAGGTGCTTCCTCCTGGTCTCCCAGGTGGGTGCAGGGCCCAAGCACTTGGGCCATCCTCCACTGCCTTCCCAGGCCACAGCAGAGAGCTGGGCTGGAAGAGGAGCAATTGGGACAGAACTGGTGCCCCAACCAGGATTAGAACCTGGAGTGCCGGCGCTGCAGGCAGAGGATTAGCCTAGTGAGCCGTGGTGCTGGCCATGAATGTTTCAATAATATGTATACTCATTGCAAAAAAACAAAACAAAACCCAATGAACTAATGCATTCCCTTACACTATAAACAAAATGAATATCGAACAGAAACAGCAAATTGGATAATAAATTTAATGGATAATGATTCTCCTTGAACATAAAAAGAAGTAGGTATCTGGCTCAGGGGTCAGGATGCCACATAAGTTACTTGGGTTCAGGTCCTGATTCTGTTTTGATTCCTGCTTCCTGAAAATGTGTACCCTACAAGGCAGCAGGCAATGGTTCAAATACTTGGGTCCTTGCTACCCATGTGGGGAATTTGGATTAAGTTCCAGATTCTCAGCTTCAGCTTGGACCAACTCTGGTTTTTGCAGGCTTTTAGGGGTAAACCAGTCTATAGCATATTCTCTCTCTCTCTCTCTCTCTCTGCCTTTCAAATAAACAAAATTAATATATAAAATTTTAGGAATATTTTATAATAAAAATCTGTAGATGTAAAACACTTGAAATGCAATAAATACAAAAAAGTAAATATGATTGTACTATTCTAGCCATTACTATTGAGAAAATGGGAAAGTAATGATCAAGGATATAAGTTTAAGGTTACCAATAAATGATACTAAGATAATAAACTCAGAGAAAACACAATGATAAAAATATTTTATAAATCCAAAAGAAGTCAAGAAAAAGGCAAAATAAAATAAAACAAGTGAATTATATACTGGTATAAAAAACAGATATTAATTGATTAAATGTATTGTAAGCTAAGATTGTCGCACTTAATTAAATCAACAACAAAATCTATTTATTAGTTACAAGTAAAATATTGTAGGTGTAGAGACATAAAAAGTTAAAAAGTAGAAGCAGAGCTGAATGTTTATCGCCATCTATACTACTCTCCTGTCCCCAAAACACTCATCTAAAGAAAGCTTGTGCCATTACACTGGAAAACAGAAAACACGTTAAGGCAAGAAACACTCCTAGAGATTAAGGAAGATAATTCTGAAAGATAATCTACCAAGAAGATAAAATATCAGGAAGGTAACATACATCTATAATGCACTAACAAGATCATCTATGATACAACATTCTAAATCCCGAAGCAGTAATAACACCTCTTCAAAACATGCTCGTCTAAAGTAAAAATGACAGCAAAACAGATAAATCCACACCTGTACTCACAAGGGTTAACTGATCTCTCTTAATAGCTCTGAGAACAGCAGATGAAAAAAAAAAAAAAAAAACAGAAGAAATACAGATTTAAATAATACAATTAGAAAACCTGAACTAACTGGCACTTGAAAATTTTAGAATGCACATTATTTTCAGTGCATACACAATATTTATGAAAACAGACCACAGGCTATGCACAAGGCAAATTTCAATTTCTGAGGACTGAAGTGATTCAGAATGTTTTCTGGTATAGTAGAATTAAACTATAAATCAATTAAAAATTACAACTACAAAATCTCCAATAGTTGGAAATTAAATACAATAAAATGGATTCATTTATAACACCATTTTCATTTATGTTTCCCTGTTTCTTTATTGGTTATAGAGAAATTTACAGAGAGTGATTCAGGAATTACTTGTACCTTGGAGCTAACTTTAACTATTCCACAGCTAGTAATTCAGATGTCTCCAAAGGAGTATTAGTTCAATTTTTAACATGTTTACTGAGAATCTTCCATGTGCCAGGCATTGTTAAGCTTGTTAAGAGCAGGCTAAGACTCTATAGTTAGAGTTTATGTCTGAAAAAATAAATAATTTTATCATTTGTCCCACAATAAAAATAAAACTTGTTATTGTGAAGTGGTAACTACAGAAAGGCAGAGATGTTACTTCATACATGATGGTGCAGTGAAAGATTTTGTGGGCAAATGAAATTAAAAGATAAATTCATTCTGGTGCTAAATATTTTGCATTCCGTGCATAATTTTTCTTGACACACATTTTCCACGAACTTGCTGGTGACTCATCGTAGATTTGTCAGGGAAATTCTCTTTGCAGTGATGAACCTCACGTATTAAGAAGAGCCCCAGTGTATTATCAAGTACAGCACACTCTGGGTGTAGGGATCAACACTGTGCAGAGCCCTGGCGTAGAGGAACATGGCCAGCTTTAGCATGCTTTGGCTAGAGCAGAATAGCAGCTCAGGTAAAAGACTCCAAGGCAAGGCATGGTAGAGGCCTGTTCTAATAGACTACAAGACATCATCTGGATTTATTGTGAACACTGGGAAGCAACTAGAGGTATTAAAACAGAAAAAAATACCTTATCATATTTGTATTTCTAAATTATCACTCTGGATGTTTGCAGTTTTCTGTAATAAAGCATGAACGCCATGTAGGAGCCTACTGTTTTGTTCCCTGAAGGGGTAATGGAACAAGTGTGATATGGTGGTTTACCTGTGTGTATCAGTTGCACACAGTATATCAAGGTTGAGTTCTACAAGGAAAAAGCATCGATGATCTCCTCTCTGTGAAAAAACCAACCAAGAATACGGCCGCAAGAAGTAGACTTGCTATATGCTGATGTCTGAGTCTTTCCATCAGTTTGGACTAGAACATATATTGTACATTAACAAATTAAGTGTACATCTAAAATAAAAATATTGAAATATTTTTTGCTTCACCTAAATTTTCTGGACACGTACTAATACCAGCTAAAGAAGAAGGAAGGATAAGCATCATAATTAAAGGCAGGACAATCTTTTTAAATAGGCACAAAAGCAACATGATTGATAATTATTAACTAAAATTGCTTAATCTAGCACACAGTATTGCAAGGAAAAGCCGATTATATTTCTTAGATTTTTAGACATTTAAGGTTTCTGTGGTTGTTATTGTTCACTCTCCAGATAGCCACAATGAGGCTGAGGCTGAAGCCGTGAGCCAAGAACTCAACAGAGGTCTCCAACAGGGTGGCAGAAAACCAATCACCTGAGCCATTAGGGACCATCAGGTCAATGACTCTTCCTCTTAGATATTTTCCCAAAGAATTAATGTAGACTAAGCAGCAGATTTACGAGCAAAGCGAAGGTGGGATGTGGTGCCAGTTAGTAAGCACTAATATTCAGATAAAAGGAAGTATTCATAATAACATCTTTGAATAAAGGAGTTGTTTTCTCACAAGGGGGTAGCAGGATAAAACAGAAAAGAGAAAGTGAAAGTGTTTTTTAAGAGGGCAGAATCAATAGCTACAAGTTTCAGAGCTCTTCCAAGATGGCCTCCCAGAACTGCTTCCGTAAAACAGAGACAGATTCAAAGAATGAGTGATAACCTTGTTTAATAGCTTTAAACCAAATTCTTAGTTATTCTGATAGCTTAAAAGATTTCCCAAAATTTGGACAAGGTCCATATGTTCATTCCCAAGTGCTCAGACTATCTGCAGATGAGACAACCCAAGAGTGAACAGGTGTTTAGAATTATCTCAATCCATAAAAATTATCATGTTTCACAAAATTCCAGATGAAAATTTGTGTCCTAAATTGTTACAATGTTCAATTTAAAAAAATAACGAAAAAAGATGAATCAAACTGGTGAACTTTTATCTGGATGAGAATGATTTTGTTTCTCATTTTTTTAGCCAATGCAAACAATTTTAGTAAAAAAGAGAAGAATGAGTTGCAGTTGCAGTAGTACAGAATATTTAGGGGAAATTAAGTCCTAACTTGCAGGCAGAACACAGTTGATACCTTAGGGGCCTCAGTCAAGAGGGGGTTAGATCAGAATAGGCTTCAATATTCTGCCATGGAAGACTACTAGCAACTCATGTGCAATGATGATCTTCAGAGGCATACAATGTGGCAAGGCACAAGTGCTCTACACTTACTTACCATTGCAAATAGGGATATCAAAATCTCTCCGTGTTAGAAATATTTTCCACAAAAACAAACCAGTCAGCAAAATGTATCATTATGTACTTTATAGTGAAACATGAATAAATGCTTGGACAAAGAAATATGTTAGGATGCATACACATAAAAACATATTCAAGAGTTAACATTTCAAACAAAATGTTGGAAATTCATTTTTTACATAAAAATGTTACCCTTCACATTCATATTTGAGTCCTCTAAATCTTTCAGTCAAGGACCTACTGTTCTTAAAAGGCCAAATTAGGGGAAGTTATCTTTCCTAGCAGCCACAATATTACATGTTGCTGAGTTAGGAAAGTATCTTAGCAAAGTATGACAGAAATATTATAGCTTAGTTCCTACCTGGGTAAAGAAGGGTTCATAAATCTCAACTCCTTTATCAGACCCTTGCAGTAACACCTCCTGGCCACGTCTCCAGCTGTACCGAACAGGTGGATTGGAATTGGCAACACACCGGAGGAACACTGTTCTCTCATAGTAAAATTGTTCTTTAGCTTCACCTATACTTTGATGGACAGTTACTACTGGGTCATCCAAATCTAAAAGAAATAAAACAGGCAACAGGCAACGTTAAGAGTTACACACTTACTTTCAAATGTTATACAAATACAAATAACAAAGGTGAACACTTCTGATTCTATTACTCATGGCTAGGCTTTTTTTTCCCTCACTGTTTATTCCGCTTATCTGCAAGAAATTTCGAGAGGCAAGAAAGAAATGTTATTTCCTAAGATACTTTTGTTGAGATGGTACAAATGACTGTGTATTTCCAACTTCTAATCACATAAAAGTAGAACTCCGAGAGATCAAAATTCAAAACTCTTAAATTTAAGGGTTTAATAAAAAGAATACAACAGAGGAATTATTGTCATTACCATGCAGCGCAATTGGCTCAGTCCCATAATGTATGGCTCCTACCAATAATTTATAAATGAAACCTTGAAAGATCAAAGAATATTTATAAATTATTTCAATTTTTACGGAAACAAAATGTGCCTATACAGTGAACTGAAGTTTACCTTGTTCTCTGTAACCAAATATAACCCCAATTATATTTGTTGATATGAAATGTGCGGACAGAAGACAATATTAAAAGGCATTAATATTTCTAATATTGAATACTACAATTAAATGTGTGCCATTTTACACAAATTCTAAAGAGAGATCACAGGTGTAGCATCTCCTGGAAAAACACTACTCCATTAAATCTTGGGGTGTGTGGGTCATATAGTCATCATCTTCACTACTCATCTCTACCAGTGTAAAGTGAAAGCAGCCAAACACAATGGAGAAACGAGTGAATGACGAGTGTTTCTGAGTTTCAGTAAAAGCTTATTTATAAATACAGGCTGAGGGGCCATAGTTGATCACCCCTAATGGAGCATACCCAAGGGTCTTAAATGAAGGCAAAAAGAAATTAAGAAGTATATTTACCTGAGTGTAACAATGGCTCTCAGTTCCATGTGCTCATGCCAATTTAGTACCATAGATCCCTATGGAATGTGATGCAAACATCTGCTGCATTGCCATAGTTCCACCCATGTTAATTTTATAAGAGGCAAAGTTTACTTAACCTTTGTTATCATTAATACTTCTTTATCAGTAAAATAGTAATAATAATAGTACCATAATAATCAGCCTATTGGAGGATTACATGAACAGTTCATAAGATCCTGGGCATATAAAAAATGCTCAGTAAGTTAGCTATAAATATTATTATTTTTAAAGTCTCACTGAAACTCCCACGGATTCCATGTTATTTCCGTATCTTTATTTTACTACTTCATAATGCACTAATCTCTTGTTTTAAATAGGTAGAAAATGTCTTTGTCTATTGTCTAAGCCATCAAAGGCTTCTACATGACAAGCACTTTGTTGGAAAAGCCTGAAAAGAAACTACAATATTTATATGGACATAACAATGTTAAAGTTTATGGGCACATTCTGCCCTGAATATTTAAAAGGCGTTCTTCTTCAGAAAAGATTCTTTCTGATGTATTAAAATAATAAAAAGCCAACAAAAGTAGTGAAGAGTTGCCCTATGATATCCAAGAACATAATCTAAAATTTCTCCATTTTTAAAAAAGTTTTTTTCAATGTGAATTGTTTGACAGCCCTACTTTGATTTCTAGTTTTGCAATTCTCTGAGGTTTTTTTCTCTTTTCCAACATTAGAATCTTTTCACAGCTACCTCAAAAGTATAATTTTAGCAGTGTAAATTCACAGAACAAATGCTGCTTTTGGTAAAGTTTAAGGAATTTGCAGTTTAAATTCACTCTATTAATTGCTCAGGGATATATGCTGACTGGTTTTAATAAGCTGCAATATTTAGAGTGGCTGGCTTCATTATCATTAAAGAATAATTTTAAAAAAATCTATAAGATATTCATGTATTTGGTGATTAGTCCTTACATAAATCAAATAATACAGAATATTGACTGAATTCAGCCTTAGTAACTTTTTTTATAACTTTTTAAAGATTTATTTATTTATTTGAAAGTCAGAGTTACACAGAGGGAGGAGAGGCAGAGAGAGAGAGAGAGGTCTTCCATCCAATGGTTCACTCCCCAGCTGGCCGCAACTGCAGGAACTGTGCCAATCCGAAGCCAGAGGCCAAGAGCTTCTTCCCCGTCTCCCATGCAGGTGCTGGGGCCCCAGGTCTTGGGCCATCTTCTACTGCTTTCCCAGTCCATAGCAGAGAGCTGGATTGGAAGTGGAGCAGCCAAGTCTTGAACCTGCGGCCATAGTGGGTGCTGGCGCTTCAGGCAGCGCAGGCCCCCCTGCCTGAATAACTTTTAAAAGTGGACTCTGAATCAGTAATAAACTACTTCCTTTCTTTGAAAGTCTAAGTTATAGAGAAGGAGAGATGAGAGATCTTCCATCTGCTGATCACCCCCACGATGGCTGCTATGATCAGGGGTGGGTCAGTCCGAAGCCAGGAGCCAGTTGCTTCATCTCGATCTCACACCTGGGTGGCAGGGGCCCAAACATTTAGGTCACCCTCTGCTGCTTTTCCCAGGCCATTTGTAAGGAACCAGATCCGAAGTGAAGCACCCAGGACATGCACTGGTGTCTATATGGGATGCCAGAATCACAGGCAGTAGCTTTACCAACTAGGCCACAATTCTGGCCCAACTCTTTCCTTTCTTATTAAAAATGTATTTTCTTTAGGTCATAGGCTCATTTTTAGAAGACAGGACCTGCATTATGTTATTAAAAAACCTAAAAACTGTGAAGCTAGAAAACCTAAGAACAGAAAATAATTGGATTCTCCTTGGGTTCCAAATAGTTAATAGCTTGGTCTTTCCACTTACTGATGTATCCTTAGCTCTTCTGTTATTGTTGGCAATGTCAACAGGCTAAAGCAGAACAGAACAAACCTGAACCATCATTTAAATATGCTCTTCCCTGACTTGGATGCATTCTAAGGCACTGGTCTGAGAATCTAATCCCACGACCCTGGCTTGCTGAACATTCTCTTGACTGAATTATATGTTGGATTCACTCATGTGTAGGAATTTCTGCTTCCCAAAATTGCTGATGACTTCTTTCTTTATTTTAAAACATGACAAAACAAACTTTGTTTTAGACAACTCAAATATTATTTGTGTAACTATATGTATACATTAATTATATATACATATAATATACAGTTTAAGCAAAACATACATTATAACATTTAAAGATGTTCTGATATTTAAATACATATGTCCTATGTATTACTGAATATATACTGGGCACATACATTTGTCTTAGGTCAGTCTTCAGAGAAAACAAACTCTGAAGACAGAAATGTGTGTGAAGCAACAGTGTTGGGATTTACCTTCTAGAATAACATGTACGGAAGGCGGAAGAAGTGGGGTTGGACATGGGTTGGACATGAATCCTAGGACAGTAGCAACAAAGGTTTTTCAAGCTCTGGAGAAGTTCTGAAACTGTGACATGTCACTCAGAGCTGTACTGCCCTAAGCCTTTATGCACCTATCGCCCTCCTCATTAACCAGTCATTCAGTTGTACTGCTCTTCACAGGTCAGATGAGTGGGAAAGTCCACTGTGTTTGGCTTGGGAAATTTTCTACAGAGGGGCTCAGTGGATAGCCAACGGCTGAAATTCTCAGGAGCTGCAGAAGTGATAGGTCAGTCCTGAGAAGGATCTAGCTGGAGCATCCACTCAGATAAACTTCTACATGTGATAATTCTATCTGGGAAAATCTACTTTGGGATTCTGGTTAGTCTGCTTTCTTGGAGTAAAATTTTAAAATGAACTATGGTGAGATAATATTCATAATCTATTATTACCATTATAGATTCCTCTCACCAACAGTCAGTTCCTTTTTTTGTGTAAATAGTTTATCTAGTAGGGTTACCAGCGTTTTGTCACTGAGTGCTCTTGGTCACCACACCCTTCTCAGACCAAGACTGATGCCCTTACTTGGTTAACACCAAAATTGAGCAGGGAATCCAAAAAGGGACTCGGTGGATACCAATATGTATATCAAACATATTCTTTACTAACTTGTGAGGTAGTAACAGCTTACTTTCAGCAGATCATACAAACTAATTGCTCCTGCTAGGATGGCAACTCTTCCTATCTGCCCTTCCAGACACAAGGACCTTAAATTAACTGAGAAGCAGAAATGGCTTAAAGATTAATGGGGTTCTTTCTGTATCACTTAATAGACGTGTTTTCCTTTTCTCGGAACTTGAACATCTGAACTGGCAGAGTACAGAGTTGCGGGAAAGGATACAGATTTCCCCAAGTTGAGTCATTGAATGTGATAGTAGTAAGTGAGGTCATCCCATGGTACTTGGACCTGCATATTCTACAAGAAAAAAAATGATATAATAATGGTCATTTATCTAGGATTCAGCAGCATCCTGCAGGACAGTACCCCTTCCTTCCAAGATATTATCTCCATAAGACCTAGCTGCCCTTTCAAAAATGCCATTTTATCTCGAGTAAGCTGGCATTTTTAGGCGACACTGTCTAGGTATGAGTAGATAATCCCATAGTAATATGCCCATTTCATAATCTGAGATATTCATGTGGAACTGCATCCTATTTGTGATGCTTCTCAAATGTTCCAAAGGTCCTCCTTCCATAGTGTAGAGTTATATAAGTAAATAATACACAGAAAGAAGTGAAGCACTACCATATATACTTGCAGTGGTATTATAGTTTGTTTTGTTGGTTGGTTGGTTGGTGATTCAATCAACCCTTCAATCAATGAGTTCAAAGACTATGAACCATCTCAGGTTCACATATTGGGCACAGTCATGACATGTTATAAGATGGCAATATTTATCATCTTGATAATTCATCTTTGATTTGTTTTAGTTGAGTAGACTGTATTGTCTATTCAATTTTTTTCCCTAGGCATGCTGTGTTCTGTTAACCATCTTGATAGCTTTCTGTGAGTCCTGGATACAACTGAACTAGTTGGTCATTAAGATAATTGTGCCAGGACTGCTGCTACAACACAGCAGGTTAAGTCTCTGCCTATCTAGCCCATGTTCCAAATCAGAGTGCCAGTTTGAGTCCTGGCTGCTACATTTTCTATCCAGCTTCAAGACTATGCTACTGTGGAAGCAGTGGCTGATGGCTCAAGTTCTTGGGCCCCTGTTACCCATGTGGGAGACCCATAGGGAGTTCCAAGCTCCTGGATGACCTAGCCCTGGTTGGTGCAAGCATTTGGGAAGTGACTCAGCATATACAACTGGATTTCTCCATCTCACTCTCCATTTCCCTCTTGCTGTTCTCTTTCTCTTCTCCCTGCCTTTCTGTCACTATTTCAAATAAATACATATTTAAAATAAAAACGATAATTGTGTCCACTTTACACAACTAAGCACCACCATCTAGCCTGAATTATTTTGACCACTTCCCATTCTGATTCTGAGTAGACAGCCCAATAGCATCTCCTGCCATCCAAGTTTGCCTGTGGAGGACAGTCACTCCCAGACTATTCAATGATGCCCATGTCTCACTTCCTAACTACTACAGTCAGTAGTTGTCCTTCAAGCCTTTACAAAGAATAGACTGATCTGGTGGTACTTCTGGACAACACCTGATTTACTTACATTAGCATGCCTAGTTCTCTGAGTCTTTTGATCTTTTCTTTTGTAGTAATTCTAGCACTTACTCATTTAGTGGGGATCACTAAACTAATCCTAGCTGCATTTAGCACTGTTCCATCCCTTTATCACAGAAAAATATTATCACATTAATCAACTCTTATTCTTCAAACTTAATCTTATTTTCTACACCACTTAATTCAGAAGCCTCAGTATCTAGCTCCATATGTATCTCGTAACTCCTAATAAATATTGACTAAGGTCTATAGGTCACCTGAGGCATGGTCTTTTTCTTTTCTTTGAGAATCAACACTTTCCTAGCCATGTATTGTTGCCTATTAGCCTTGTACGTTGATTTCATGACCAGGAATAAAAGTGGAGCTATATTCTAAGAAGTTTGTGTTGCACCCAAAGAAAAGAAGTTTCTGAATCATCTTCAAACAAGACAGAAGTGCTAGCTTCCAACAGAGACAAAGAGGCCACTTTTGAAACTCCTGAAGGTTTAGAAGAAGAAGGTTTCAAGGTTTTTGAGTTCACAAACACAGATGAAGCCCAATCCCCAAGTCAGAGTTCCACTTGTTCCAAACTAGGACTCAGACCCTGGTTTAGCTAAGGATACAAGATCTGTTACAATTTTACATAAGCACTGAGCCTTATTCTCAGCTTTTATGACCTCTAATTAAGAACACAGAGTCTCTTCATACTTTACTAAAGAGGTCATCTTATCCTCACACATCACCCTCAAGTAATGATTAGTTATGTTCAGCCTTTCATTATCTTTTTCCACAGCCTGAATGGAACCTAGTAGAAGCTAAATGATCCAGCTGTCATGTAATTATTACTTTCCCTTGAATTCTCCAAAGGTCTGAAATATTGAACTCACAGTGCATTACCTGCCACAAGTACCATTCTTCATTCACCATGAGTGAAAGTTTTAACAATTGCACCACTCTAGAATTCAAGGGTTGCCTGTGGTCCATTCTTCCATGAGTAATCAAACCCTTACTCCCATTCAACTAGTTGGGTGATGGGTGATCCACTCCTAGAATTTTGAGAGTCAACTTCCTCAGAATAGGCTCTTTGGAAACATTATTCTTGGGTAAAGACATACATTTCAGAAAGTTATTGAGGACTACCCACAGGGTGCACTCATATGGTTATATGCAAAAAACGAAGACTAGGCAGCAGGAGAAGTTAAAGCCTCCAGCTGATCCAGGCAGAGCTTGAGCCAAGAAGGCCATTCGTGACTGTTCTGCAGAGCTTTCCTGAAAAAAACAATGATCAGTCACTACATTAGGACTTCTCTTACTGTGAAGTCTTGACCTTGCATTAGGTGGCTCTTCTCGACAGAAAACGAATCCATGAGACTGACTCACTTGAGAGTGAACATTTTCCAACATTCTTGGTAAGATTTAGAGCATCTGCTTCACATCATTACCCAAGGACTTTGTGGTCACCTTCTGCTACTCTTCTCAGTCTTTACATGTAGTTTATAGAAGGTAAAATCTGTATCATGCCATATGGCCCGGTGATACCATAAATTCACACTGGACTATTTTCTGTTATTGGTGATATTTTCATATATTTATTGCATCTCTTTAAAATAAATTTTAATTTCATAGGCTAAATGTGTGAAATTCAAACATTTTTGAAATTATATTCACTGAGAATACAAAATGTTCTTTAAAGATCATATGATTTTTATTACTTAAAAGTCGCCAAAATATTTATGATGCAATTAAATCTGATTATTTTATTTAAATATTTAAATATTTCCTTAAAGATATTTTAATTATATGACTAATATGTGTTATGCTAAAATACATCTGTAGTGCACAGGATCTATAGCTTAGTCATGTTTCTATTACCAAAAACCAACATAACGTCCAAGAAGTCAATAATAATCTAATTAATAGAGATGTTATTAATATAGTCAATGTCTATTCATCAAGGACAGCCATGCATATCACAGTAATAATATAGGGGGGTAATTTTTCCTTTAAATGCAGGATTTTTGGCAGCTGGGCAGACTGAAACATGAATCGTAAAGTGTGGGTGTGAAAGGGAGGGAAGCTGATGGACTTTGTTTAGATTAGTAGCTATAGCTACTCCAGTCCCAATGTCTGTGAGATGGAGCCAGAACGCAAAGTATGATCTGCAGATAGATTTAGGAGCCATCAGCATGCAGTAGGGGAAAAGAATTCATTCAAGGAGTGTGCGGACTGAAAAAAGCAAAGGATCCAGAATCCCTAGGCAGCATCAAAAGCAGATATAGAAGAAGGAATTCCTTCCAAAAGATGGAGGAAAAAGTAATAGGAGAGATGGAGTCAAAGAATATCAATATTGAATGAAATACATGTTTAAAAGTACTTTCATGACACCAAGCAGTTGGAAAGCAGAATAAATGGTGGGAAAGGACAATAATTTTAAAAAAAAAAAGGATTTGGAAAGTAATTTTAACTTTGGCAACAATCACGTCATTCGCAACCTTTGCCAAGGTTATGTAGCGGAGCTCTGGAACTAACAATTTTCTGTACTTTAAGGAGGGAAAAGCAGGTAAAAACATGGCATTATTAACGTGTATACTCCATTCAAGAGATGGCTCCGTACATAAAAAGTTGAGGAGCAGCAAGAAGACAACATCGGATCAAAGGAGTCTTGGTTTGTTTTGTTTTCCCCTAAGTTGAGAGGTGTACATTTATAGCTGCAAACACAGAAGAACCAGGTTAGTGAAAAAACGTAAGGAAAAAAATCACTCTCTGAAATAAGTATGATAATAAACAGGAGTCACTGTGCACTTACTCCTCATGTAGGATCTCTGTCCTTAATGTGCTATACATTGAGACTTAATGCTATAACGAGTACTCAAACAGCATATTTCACTTTGTGTTTCTATGGGGGTGCAAACTGTTGAAATCTTTACTTAATGTATACTAAACTGATCTTCTGTAAAAAAAAAAAAAAGAAGAAATTATTAATTCCCAACTTGACTCTCACTGGGATTAAACATGACAATAGGTCTGATCTGATTTCATCATCATTTAAAAAATCATCTATTATTTTTCACTTTATGTTTCTGTGTGGGAGCAAACTGTTGAAATCTTTACTTAATGTATGCTAAAACTCATCTTCTGTAGATAAAGAGAATCGAAAATGAATCCTCATGTGAATGGAAGGGGAGAGGGAGTGGGAAAGGGGAGGGATGCGGGTGGGAGGGACGTTATGGGGGGGAAGCCATTGTAATCCATAAGCCGTACTTTGGAAATTTATATTCATTAAATAAAAGTTAAAAAAAAAAGTTCATGGCAAATGGAATGAAAAATAAAATAAAAATATATAAATTTTATTCCTCAAAAAAAAGAATATATATTTTCTTAAGAAAAATAGCACATGGGGGTACTAAAAGTTATTATTTTCCATTTTATGGAAAAGAGTTTATATCACTGCTATTAAAGGATGAGCACACATAACAAAATACCATGCTAACTATATGCATGTATCAACTGCCATAATGTGAATAAAATTAAATTACCTCTAAGTGTATAAGGAAACCAATTAAATCGTTGTTAGACCAATCAGTAATGAAGAACAAAGTACTGTATTGTAAACAAAGCATCTTTGAAACTGATCTGTAGCATTTTCTGCAGATACCATTTCAAAAGTCTGGCTTTCTTTGATAAATCAATGAGAAATTTTGTGCGAATATCAATGACAAGAAATGTTTCATACAGTCTCCTGGTTCTTCAACAATGACTAATTTTATCTGATAACCCATGAAAGAAAACTAACAAAATGAATACTTATAGCCAACTTCTCAAAATGTGACATGTAGATGAATGAGGCTATTTTTAAAATACAGACTTATTCTTCTGGGAAATTTTGCTCTTACTCTTACTCTTCTACTCTTTTTTTTCATAAATTACATTTCCATATGAATTTTTTTAAAATTTTATTTAAGGCATACAAACTTCATGCATTTAATATAATACAAATTTAGGAACATAGTGACTCTTCCCATCTTACCCCCCTCTCGTCTGCACCTCCACCCTTCTTCCTTCTCTCTCTCCTATTCCTACTCTTAATTCTTATAAAGATGCATTTTCAGTTTCCTTTGTGACTCATAAGATTAACACAAGAGTAAGTAAAGAGTTCAACAAATTATATGAGAAAAAAACAAAACACTGTTCCTCAACAGTAGAGACAAGGGCTGTAACCAATCACTGAATCTCAAAATGTCAATTTCACTCCTAATAGATTACATTTTACATACTTTATTAGCTACCATAGAACAGGGAAAACATATGCTATTTGTCCTTTGGGGACTGGCTAATTTCACTAAGTATAATGGTTTCCAGTTGTATCCATTTTATTGCAAGAAACGACCTCATTTTTTTATATAAGCACTGAATAGTATTCCATTGTGTATATATACCATAATTTCTTACCCATTAATCAGTGGATGGACATCTGGGTTGGTTCCATATCTTAGCTATTGTGAATTGAGCTGCAATGAATATGGGGATACAGATTACTCTTTCATATGCTGATTTCATTTTCCTTGAGAGTATTCCCAGGAGTGGGATGGCTGGCTCATATGGCAGCTCTATTTTCAGCTTTCTGAGGTTTCCCCATACTGTCTTCCACAATGGCTGTACCAGTTTACATTCCCACGAAGAGTGGAGTAGGGTACCTTTTTCCCTACAACCTTGCCAACATTTATTGTTTGTTGACTTCTGTATTCTACTCTTAAAAACTAGAGTTTTTACAACTACACGTAAGTACGTTTCCTCTTAGTCAATACTATGCAGATGATTCTTTCTGGGGAAAGTGTATTTAAATTTGAAGATGGCCTAGATAAACTTCCCTAGGATTTTCACTTTATCTCCTCTTCTCACTCATTTTCTACCACTTTCCTAAAAAAATGAGGATAAGAGACACGGATATTTGAGATATTTATATGTATACAGAGATAGGACAATGGTATGACAAACACATAATTATAATTTATGCATACATGATATATATAATTATTTATGTGAAGGGCAGGGTGACAGGGAGAAAGAGGGAAGACACTACTTTTTTGTCTTATTTATCTTCTCACATAAAATACCTCATGGAAATCCCTCCAAGATAGAAATCTAAGCCCCTCCTTTTGCTTTATTTTTTAAAAAGATTCATTTTATTTATTTAAAAGGCAGAGTTACAGAGAGGTGGGGGGTGAGGGGAGAGAATGTCTTCCATCATCCGGTTCGATCCCCAAGTGGCCACAACAGCTTGAGTTGGAGCAGTCCAAAGTCAGGAGCCAGGAGCTTCTTCTAGATCTCTCATGTGGGTGTAGGGGTCCAAGCACTTGGGCCAACTTCCACTGTTTTTCCAGGCACATTAGCAGGGAGCTGGATCAAAAGTGGAGCAGCCAGGAAGCAAACCAGACCCATATGGGATGCTAGCTCTGCAGGCAGTGGCTTTACCCGCTACGCCACAATGCTGCCCCCCACCCCCAACACTTTTTTGCTTTAAGCAGCTGTACAATATCCCTTAAGTGAACGGATTGAAATTTGTGCATTTTCATATTATGGTCACTGACTTTATTTCTATGATTCTCCTCTACACATATTGATCAGGAATTGTTTCAAAGCACAGGCCTTCAAACTGATGACTTTATTGAGATGGGAGAAATTCTTTTAAATAGAAAGCTGGCTCTGGTTGCTCTCCAGGGGGAATGTCCCTTTCACTACAAGCATGTGATTACTGCCCTTCTGGCATCTCAGTCATGATGGGTTTTACTGCCCTTCCACACTCTGTGCCATCTGAGCGTGTGAACTGTCAGCTCCTTGCTACCTCAGATTGCACTTCCCTTACTCCTAGTGAACTCGCGTGTCCTCTGCACTGGGATCTTCCAGGCTTTTGTTTCCTAGCTGCTGCATCATATCTTTAGCTATTTTTCATTTGGGTTAGGTGCATTTTTCTTTAACAAATCCTTAAAAAATCTCTTTGTGCACTATATTCTTTTCATTATTGTTTATTAATCATATTCATCTTTTTGCACAATCAAAATAACTTAAATTTTATAGAATGAAATATGACTGCCTCTTTTTTAGATGGCTTTGGTTGATATGGAAATAAAGTTTGGGAAGTTTCCCCTCAGGTTGTACATGAATTTTTTGCTCCATCTAGAACTGAATTTTCAATGTCCTATTACTTAGAGGTCTACCATATTTTTTTTCTGATTAGTATGCAGTAGCAGTAGCTTTTACAATGAACTGACTCCCAAGTTCTCTACCACAATGATTTATATTCTAACTTTATCATATCTCACATAAATTAGGAGCTATTTCCTGGTTTATCTTCTATGTTATTTGTCTATCCCTCTGTAAAATCACATTACTATGATATGTAAAAATTTTATCCTCTTAATTCTATTAGGACAGCTTATCCCTATTCTAGTCTCATGCTTTGTTCAAATTTATACCATTTGGTTTAATACTGTGCTTTGGTCTTGAGATAAATATCCAGATTAATTTATTTTTATTCAGATTCTGAAAGAGTTACACACAAACCTAAGCCTCTTTGCATTATTCATTGAGATCAAACTTATATAGTATTTTTAATTTTAGCTAAGCTAAAATACAAAAACTCATCTGGCCTGATGCCATCAACAAAGACAGATATTTGATCATATTTCTAATTTTATCCAACGCAGTATATTTTCAACTTGGTACTGCTCATTGTGCAGTTATACATCACACATTTCCATGAGACATATGAAGTACCTCAATTTTTGATCTTACTTATGATGTCTCACTTTTAATTTTGAAAAATTTATTTTCACTGTATTTGATAGGCAGAGAGACAGATTTTCCTTCTGCTTGTTTACTCCCCAAATGCCCCCATCAGCTGGGGTTATGGCAAGACCAAAGCTACAAAGACCAGAACTCAATCCAAGTCTCTCAAATGAATGGCAGGGACCACAGCCTTTAAGCCATCACTGGCTGCCTTCCAGGGTGTGTGTTACAAGGAAGCCAGAAGCAGAAGCAGAACCAGGACTCAAACCCAGGCACCTGAATATGGGATGCAGGCAATTCAAGCAATGTCTTACCACACTGCACTAAATGGCTACTACTCTCATTGTGTCTCTTCATGCTTCTGAATAAAGCCCTATTTCTGCTTCCTTTATTTTCTTTTAAACTAGAATTACAAGAAGTTCATTAATTTTGGGGGGCCTTTTTAAATAAGCAGATTTGGGAATCCAAGACAGCTAAACAGGATATAGCCATACTAACTCAAGTTGCTCTGAGATCTTAAAAGAACAAAGGAAGGATCTAAGTTTCCATGGGTCCAACTGACAGAAATTTTCAGAGAAGTGAAAAAACAAAACAAACAAACAAAAAAAACCCAAACAAACAAGGAAGACTTTGTGACAGAGGAGAGAAAGCAGAAACTGTTGCAGCAGGTCTTGCTGGCTGTGAGCAGCCATCCTAACACATTAACAAGTCAAGGTAGGAAAAAACTGCCACCTGCCCTGCCACTTGTAGTTTTAGCTAAGAGAGAATTCCACAATCACCCACTGACTTTTACTTCAGCCTGGAGAACTGCTGGGGCTTGAGCAATGCCAGGCTTAGAGTAGGGAAGCCACCTTGTTATCCTTTCCTCCCCTCCACCACCAGCACAGAGCACCATCCTCCACAGTAAAAAGCCACAAGGCCCACCTCTCTTCTGCTCCTACCAGCATCATAGGCAGAGTCAGGACAATGTGTAGGGTAAAGGACAGATCCCTTGCATCCTAGAACTGTAGGAGTTTTGGGGTATTAGCCTCAGAGCTATGCTCACAAACTCTATGTGAACCAGGGGGATTTGCCAACTCTTCTGAGGGCTAACACGAGAAGAAGCCAATAAAAATAAGCTTCCACCCTGGGAGATCTGAGCAATAACCCACTATATCCTCCAACACTAGAACTGTAACAATTCATTCTAAATTTCTTGGTGCCACTGGAATCTATCTGGTGGACATAAGGAAGAATCACCTGCATTCCACATCTCTAAGATTCATAAAATCTCTTCTATGCCTTGTGGTCACCCTGTAGGATTAGAACAGGGCTCACTTCACATCCTCTAGTCCTGTGACTAGAGCTGTTGGTGTTATATGCCACAGCACCAGATGGACTCTCCTAGCAGGACCTGAGGAAGGACCCATCTGTATCACACAGTCCTAAAGCCACAGCAATTGGTGCCATAAGCCCCAACATCACTCAGGCTTGCCAGTATCACATTCACCAAGAGACTGACACCAAACTTGCTGTGGGCCAAAGACACACCAAAAAACAAACAAACAAAAAAAACCTTTATTCATCTCAAAGCCACACTTTCTATCCCTACAAACTGCAGCAAACTAGACTACGATGTCGCTTATAGACACAGATGATATTGATTAAGACAAAAGAAATCACCCAGAGACTACACTCCTGGGCTTACTTAGAACCAAAGCCAAAGCAACAACCCAAGTGATACCTGGCATTCCAACTAAACCATAAACTCTTTTTACAATAAAACCTAACCCATAAAGAAGAAGGGACGGTTACACCAGATGCACATAAGTCAACATGGGGACACGGGGAACATGAAGAAGCAAGGTAGCATGACACCTCCAAAAGAACACAAAAATCTTCCAGAATTAGATCCTAACCTGAAGGAAAACTATGAAATGATAGATACAGAATTCAAACTAATGATTGCAAGGAAACCCAATGAAATGCAAGAGAATACAGACAGATTAAAGAAATGAGAAAATCAATGAGTGACATGAATGAAAAGATGACTAAGGAGACAGAATTCACTTAGAAGAACCAAACAGAAATTATGGAGATGAAATAATCAGTGAAATAAGAAATACTACTGAGACCCTTAAGGGCAGAACAGACCAAGTGGAAGAAAGGATTTCTGACCTTGAGGACAAGAATTTTCAAATAACTCAATCAGACAAAAAAAGAGAGAGAGAGAATTAAAAAGAATGAAGAAAGTCTTTGCAAAATATGGGATACCATTAAATGACCGAATACTAGTATTACAGATATTCCTGTAGGATAAGAAAATGAAGAATCCCAAAACAGTAAGAGACAAGCATCAAGTTACATAAAAACAAACATCAGACTTCACAGCAGAAACCCTACAGGCCAGAAGAGAGTGGGATGATACACTCAAGGTCTTAGAAGGAAAAAAAAAAAAAAAACTTCCAACCAAAATATTATATTCAGTGAAGCTTAAAAATGAAGGAGAAATAAACTATTTTCTAGATAAACAAAAACTGAGAGCATTCACCACCACCACACCAGCCTTACAAGCAATTCTGAAGGGTGTCCTATATTAGAAGTAAACATGAAAACCCAAGACACCAAATTTACTAACAGAGCATGTAGAATCACTATCTAATCAAAAGAATGACAGGTCTTAGTTTTTATCTATCAGTACTAACCTTGAATTTAAATGGACTAAAGTGAGATGACATTTCAAACCAACTGGAAGGCAGTAGACCATTCAGTAAATACTGCTCAATTTTGCACTCGGGAAAAAATAAAAAAGACTGGATTCCATGTAAGGATGGGGTAGCTGGCAGTTTTCTTCTTATCTATAGGATGTCTAGAAGTCTGCTACTGTTTCTTTGTATGGAATTGTTAGCTAGTAATTTCCATATTCCAATTAAAATTGAAACTCATCTTGAAGTATGATATATTATCTTTCTACATTATTTAGCACTATATACAGTGCTGGTTTAATTGATCACACTGTTTAGCTAAGATACAATGTATATAAAATATCTGGTTCATAAGCTGAAGATAAGTATGTACTAGGGCCAGCACTGTGGTACAGAGGGCTAAGCTGCACCTGTGATGCTGGCATCCCATCTGAGCGCCTGTTCAAGTCCTGGTGCTCTACTTCCTGTCTAGCTCCTTGCTAATACACCTAGGAAACCAATGGAGGACGGCAAAAACACTTGGGTCCCTGGCCCCACGTTGGGAGACCAGGCTGGAGATACTGGATCCTGGCCTGGGCTGGCGCTGTGGCACAACTGGTTAAAGCCCTGGCCTGCAACGCCAGAGATTTCTGCCACAGTCATGCATTCTTTAACATCTTTTTATGAGGCCAGCATTACTTTGATATCAAAACCAAAGACTCAACACATAAAGAAAACTGAAGACCTATGTATTTAATGAAAACAGATGAAAAGATTCTCAATAAAATATTAGCAAATCGAATCCCAAACCACATCCAAAAAATTATACATTATGATCTAGTGGGATTTTTCCCAGAAATGCAAAGGTGATTCAACATATACAACTCAATAAATGTCAAAAATCACATCAATATTATAAGAACAAAAATCACATGGTCATGTGGAGATAACATTTTATAAGATTCAATACCCCTTCATGATAGTCAGACAAAAAAAAATCAAATATTCAGGAATAAATTTAACCACAAACTGAAAGATATCTACAGTGAAAATTATCAAACACTGATAATCATCAAGGGCACAAAATAATAGAAAGATATCAGTATCATTAAAACGTCTATATTACCTAAGGCAATCTACAGATTCAATGAAATTTCTATCAAAATACTAATGACATTCTTTACAGAACTATAAAAAGCAAAGCTAAAATTCATATAGAATCACAGAAGACCCAGAGAGCCAAAGCTATTCTGAACAAGGAAAATCATGCTGGAGGCATCACACTATCTGACTTCAAACATACTACAAAGCTATAGTAATTAAAGCACCATAGGATTGGCATAAAAACTGACACATAGATCACTGGAACAGAATAGGGAGCCCAGAAATTAATCCACATATATACAGCTAACTGATTTTTAACAAAAGTGCTCAGATCATACAATGGAGTAAGGATAGTATCTTCAGCAAATGGTGATGGCAAAACTGGATGTATGTAGAAGAATAAAATTAGATCCATATCTCAAACCATATACAAAAATCAACTCAGGGTTAGTCAAAGACATAAATCTAAGACCTGAGATTATGCAGTTGTTGGAAGAAATGTAGGGTAAATGTTCTAAGACACTGGTATATGGAACAACTTCTTGGAAAAGACCAGCAAAGCACAAGCAACACATGCAAAACCAAATAAATGGGACTATATCAAACTCAGAAGCTTTTGGACAGCAAAGGAAATGATCAACAGATGAAGAGAAATCCAATAGAATGGGAAAAAAATATTTGCAAACCACCTATCTGACAAAGGATTAAACTCTCAAATATATGAGAACTTAAAAAACTCAAAAACAAAAACAACCGATCCAGTTGAGAAATGGGCAAAGGACTTCAACAGACAGTTCTCAAAAAAAGAAATATGGGGGCTGGAATTGTGGCATAGTGGGTAAAGCTCTGGCTGCAATGCTGGCATCATAAATGAATGCCAGCTAGAGTCGTAGCTGCTCCACTTTCAATCCAGCTCCCTGCTGATGGCCTGGGAAAAACAAGATAAGATGGCTCAAGTTCTTGGGCCCCTGATACCCCAGAAGAAGCTCCAGGCTCCTAGCTCTAACCTGGCACTGCCCTGGCCATCGAGGCCATCTGGGAAATGAATCAGAGGATGGAAGATGTCTTTCTCTCTCAATCTTTCCCCTCTGCCCTCCATTAACTCTGACTTTTGAATAAATAAATACATCTTCAAAGAAGAATGAAATTCAGTTATTTGCAGCAAAACAGACACAAAAGGAAGACATCATGTTGAGTGAAAAAAGCCAGGCCCAGAAAGACAAATACCATATTTTCTCCCTTATATGTGGGAATTAAAATTTAAAAAACAAAAAAGAAGAAAGAAAAAATAAATATCTGTTTGTATCAGTATTGCGGCTAATACAGCTTTGTAAAACTCTGTTTTATACCTTTGCAAAACAGTGCTTGAGAATGTTAAACTACCACAGTTTCAGTGATCTGGGATTACTTTAAAATTCATTCCATGTGGGTGAAAAAAAAAGAACTAGACCTGCTCAGTAATAATATATTCTGTGATTATTTAATGAGAAAAAATAAAAATAATCAGATTTGGATATGTGTCTTATTTGCCTTTATGCTGTTTTTGCTCTTACTTTACTATCTGTACCTTTCCTGATTCATTTTACTCAATTTATTATTCCTTTCTAATTCACTGAATATTAATTTCTACTGTATTTTATTTTAATAACAAAGGCATTTAAGTATACATTTACCATTGAATTTGGCATTTGTTGTACTCACAGATTTTATTACACATTGTCTGTTTAGCTACCTTCTAGTTGGCATTTTCCTTGGACTTGAAGGTTATCAAGATCTGTTTTAATAGTTCAAGTAGAATGGATTTGATAATTACCTCTTCGTTAGTGATTTCTATTATGGTTAGAATTTATGTCATATAAATCTTTACATTTTACAACTTAAGGTTTTCTATAAATATTTTACCCAAACACATGAATTCTTTTGTGAATGTAACCATAAAGAAGTGATGTTTTACTGATCCAAGGTACTCAGTGTCTCCATTTCCTCCTCATATCAATAAAGTAAAATTTTGGGGTCATCTACATGGACACTCTGACCCTTTTCTGCTCTTTATTCCTCGCCTGAACTTGGAGTGCCTTTGTGTTCTTCTACTCTTTGTTTCTATTGGTTTAAGGTTTCCCTTACACTCTCACCTTTCAGTTTTAAGAACTGCATTTGGATTCTCTTTAACACAATGCGAGCTACCTAGTGCTCCCCCAGTAAACACATGCCCTATCTTGGGTTCACTAATCTTCTCTCCAATCTTTCCTAGAGTACACATCTCATACTGTACCACTGAAGATGTCCTCACTGAATTCCAGAAAATCTTTTGCCCTCAAAGTCAGTGAATGGCGTGGTCACTGGCTATAAAATTCCTGAGGTACAGTTTTTTTTTTTTTTTTTTTTTTTTTTTTTTTTTTTTTTTTTTTTAATGATCTGTCTATATTATTCTACTGCCTTCTGACATTTGATATTAAAAAGAAAATTGGCCGGCGCTGTGGCTCAATAGGCTAATCCTCTGCCTTGTGGCACGGGCACACCGGGTTCTAGTCCCGGTCGGGGCGCCGGATTCTGTCCCGGTTGCCCCTCTTCCAGGCCAGCTCTCTGCTGTGGCCAGGGAGTGCAGTGGAGGATGGCCCAAGTCCTTGGGCCCTGCACCCCATGGGAGACCAGGAGAAGCACCTGGCTCCTGGCTTCGGATCAGTGCGGTGCACGGGCCGCAGCGGCCATTGGAGGGTGAACCAATGGCAAAAAGGAAGACCTTTCTCTCTGTCTCTCTCTCTCACTGTCCACTCTGCCTGTCAAAAAAAAATTTTTCATGTAAATTCCTAACCCCTTTTTTTTAACCTTTGTCCTTTTTCACTGTGCCATTAACTCTAGATTCAAGGAGAGTACAGAACATATTTTGAGATAAAATGGTAGATTAAAAACTCAATTATCTCTTAAAGAAATAATTATGTGAAAATTAGAAATTGGTTTACTGATGTTAAGTAGTTTTGAAATTTTGGAACTAAAACAATGATAGAATACTTAGACAATGTTCAAAAGTTGAAAATTACAAAAAAGAAAATATCAGTAAAAAACATTCTTAGTTGAAACTAATATGTAAAAACTAGTAATTGTTCATTATTATTACATGTAGAGTACATATCTAATTAAATTTCAATTTATTAGAAAATATCTCGGGGCTGGTGCTGTGGTGTAGCGGGTTAAGCTGATGCCTGCAGTGCCAGCATCCCATATGGGCTCCGGTTTGAGACCCAGCTGCTCTTCTTCCAATCCAGCTCTCTGCTATGGCCTGGGAAAGCAGTAGAATAAGGCCCAAGTCCTCGGGTCCCTGCACTCTCAAGGGAGACCTGGGAGAAGCTCCTTGCTCCTGGCTTTGGATTGGGGCAGCTCCAGCAGTTGTGGCCAACTGGGGAGTGAACCAGCGGATGGAAGACCTCTCTCTCTCTTTCTCTCTGCCTCTCCTTCTCTCTGTGTAACTCTTTCAAATAAATAAATAAAGCTTAAAAAAAAAAGAAAATATCTCTATTTAATAAATATAACTTTGTGTCCTAGTTATGCTTTCAGTAACGTTATTATACTAATAAAATTAATGTTTGTAATATACACCTAATGTCATGGGACACAAGATCACAATATACAATTTTTTTCATTATTTAGCTTTTTCAGGAATTATTTCTGAAAATATGCATATAGATCATGAATTAAATCTCTAATTGTCATCAAGTGATTTATGTGAATAAAATTCATCTTGGAACTTTCTGTGTATATTGCATGGTACATAAATTAACATAAAAATAAGCAGAGCAGAGAGCATGATTGTTCTCAGGAAGATGCACACACATACTCAATCTCAGTGAAAAGGTGCCTCAATTCCACAAGCTTAGAGGGGATAGATGGATTAATTTCAAAATTGTGTAATGTTTTGGTACAAGATATTTGTAAGATTTCAAGTATTAATGAATAAAGATGAGATAATATATTTCCTTAATCATGTTTTATCCTTAAGAACTATCAGACATAATTATGAAAATATAATAAAGTATAAATAAAGGGGAGAGTGATCCAACATGGGAAGTGAGATACTCAGCAGACTCATAGAATGGCAGATGTCCTAAATAGCACTCTGGCCTCAGAATCAGCCCTAAAGGCATTCGGATCTGGCTGAAAAGCCCATGAGAGTATTTCAGGCATGGAAAGCCAAGACACTCTGGCAAAAGATCTCTGCGAGTGAGATCCCAGTGGAAAGAACAGGTCTTCAAAGAAGGAGGTACCTTTCTCTGAAGGGAGGAGAGAACCTCCACTTTGACTATGACCTTGTCTAAACAAGATAAGAATCTGAGAACTCAGAGGGCTTCCATAGTCTTGGAAACTCATGACCGGAGCATAGGGAGACTACTGATGCCATAGACAGGAGTGTCAATTGGTAAAGTCAACAACAGGAGTCACTGTGCACTTACTCCTCATGTAGGATCTCTGTCCTTAATGTGCTGTGTATTGAGATTTAATGCTATAACGAGTACTCAAACAATATATTTCACTTTGTGTTTCGATGGGGGTGCAAACTGTTGAAATCTTTACTTAATGTATACTAAACTGATCCTCTGTAAAAAAAAAAAAAAAAAAAAAAAAAGAAATTATCAACTCCCAACTTGACACTCACTGGGATTAAACATGACAATAGGTCTGATCTGATTTCATCATCACTTAAAAAAAAATCATCTATTATTTTTCACTCTATGTTTCTGTGTGAGAGCAAACTGTTGAAATCCTTACTTAATGTATACTAAGCTGATCTTCTGTATATTAAGATAATCGAAAATGAATCTTGATGTGAATGGAAGGGGAGAGGGAGTGGGAAAGGGGAGGGTAGTGGGTGGGAGGGACGGTATGTGGGGGAAGCCATTGTAATCCATAAATCGTACTTTGGAAATTTATATTCATTAAATAAAAGTTAAAAAAAAAAGAAACTATGTGACAAAAACATAATCTATACAAAATGTTTAATAAACTTGGGTGTATTTCCAGCTAACACAAGAATGAATTTCATATAAATCTAAATCTTAAGGGTTTTTGCTTTTTCTTGTGTGTTATCTTAGGAAGCTAAATTTCTTAGAAGAGGGCTAGGGAAAATTTTCAGCTCTTAAATTTTGCTAATTTTAGGATAGGGTGTTAAAGTTTATCTTTTTAATTTCATCTTATATTGATATAAAGAGAACAGATCTCATATATTTAATAGATAAGGTGCTAAGAATATAATGATACTTTCCTCCCTTCCTTCCTCCTCTTGTCTCCTTTTTTTCTTTTTTCTTTTTAACTTTTGCAGTAATGTACCTTAAATTTACTTTATAATCACAGGCTTAATATCCACTACATATAGTGTTCAACAAGTAAAACATAGAAAAACCATTGTGGTTTTTGCTCTTTTTTTTTTTGAGTGTCTTACGACATCATTTTTTTCTTGATAAATATGCATTCTATCCTTTCTTCCCTTATTAATTCAATTGCAACTTAATCATGATGTTCAGGTCATATTTTAGTCACTAACATCACAATAGAAAGAAAGGAGGCCTGCACCACGGCTCAATAGGCTAATCCTCCACCTAGCAGTGCCAGCACACTGGGTTCTAGTCCCGGCCGGGGCGACGGATTCTTTCCTGGTTGCCCCTCTTCCAGGCCAGCTCTCTGCTGTGGCCAGGGAGTGCAGTGGAGGATGGCCCAGGTGCTTGGGCCCTGCACCCCACAGGAGACCAGGAGAAGCACCTGGCTCCTGCCTTCGGATCAGCGCGGTGCGTGGCGGCCATTGGAGGGTGAACCAACAGCAAAAGGAAGACCTTTCTCTCTGTCTCTCTCTCTGATTATCCACTCTGCCTGTCCAAAAAAAAAAAAAAAAGAAAGAAAGAAAGGAAGGAAGGAAGGAAAGAAAAAGAAGGGAGGGAGAAAGGGAAGGAGAGGGAGGAAAAGGGAAACGAGGAAGGGAGAAAAAAGTGACCAGTACTTATGTTTCCTTTTGAAGCTTGTATTCTACTGAAATAAACAAGTATCAGGCAATAAATTATGTAACTAAATATTTATCTTGGTAACAAGTATTTGCTTGTCATTATGATAGATGCTAGCAGGACAGTATACAATACTATGAGAATGAGTTAAAGGCAAATACGTACCAGTCTGTAGCAACAGGGAAGACGTCCCTGAGAAAGAGGGTGTTTTATAAAGGTGAATTTGATAGGGGCCAGTTGGCAGAATTTCAGGCAAAGACAAGAGTATGCTGAACCCTTGGAATGGGCCAAGTCTTTGTGGATTCCATGAGGTGAAACAAAAGTAACATGGCTGAAGCAAAGACAGAGAAATGGAGAGGACCTGGAGGTGAAACTTGAGATGTAAACAGAGCTTAGATGAAACAGGGGCTTGCAGCATTTGGCAGTGAGACACCTCTGAATGGCTAAAGCAGGGTGTTACATAAGCAGATCTACTTCTGTAAAAGTCTCTGGTTGCAGTGCTGAGAACATACTGAGAAGAAGCGACTGTGAATACAAGCAGCCCCGGTAAACGGCTGTGATACATGGCTAGGGTGGTGCTAATGGAAAGGTAAAGTAACTTTGTTTAAATGGCTATACAATAACCATTTATAGTGCAGATACAATGGAATTGTATAATAATCTTCAACTTTTACAAAAGAAATAGAATTCATTATGTACAAACATTTTGAAGTTAATGTCATGATGTAAATAAATGAAAAGACAGCTTGTTAATTATATGACCTATATAATTATATGACCAGTTTGATTTCATTCTTCGTACTGACCACCATGAAAACAGAGGCTGTCTATATGACAAGCATAGGAATCCTGACAGTTAACAGGATTGACATGGAGCTAAAAATACCAGAACACAAACTTTCAAGATGTCCCAGAAAGTACATCTTTTATACAATACTGTTCTGAGATTTGAGATCTGTAAATATCTTAGCAAACTCGTAAATGGCTGCCTCTTGTCAAATACCAGGATTAACATTTGATCAAACTCTGTTCCTGTATTTTGAGTATTTCCCATACCCCATCCAAAGGGATGAAATGCTAGGTACTTTCTTTCCAGGCTCAGCTTACACAATTGAATGCACCCACCACAACTCTTGCATTGGGAGCTACCAATCCATTCCAGTGGCATATGGTGGGGAGTAGTGGCAACGATGCTGAGTTTCCTGGGAAGCAGGAGAACTGTGCTAGTGACAGCTCCTAGCGTTTAATATGAGCAACACCACTGCATTTTGGGAAATTTGGGGCATACTAGCTGTAGAAGTAGTAGCCCTGTGCTCAATGGTTTGTGGAGGTACTGGGGACTGTGTTCCTCCATGCTGGTTATATGCTCCTGTTTCCCAGCTTATTTTCTAAATTTCAATCTGCAATATTGAAACAATTCTATGAAATTCAATTTTACCTACTTATTTAGCTTGCTAGATAGTTAATCAGGCTGTTAATTATGTAGGTAGTTTATATTGTCCCTATTTGAAATTCGTTGCTTGTATCCAATGGTTTACTGAATTAGCACTATTCAGCCAGGGGGAGCTATAAGTTAACTTTATTTCCTCTACCAGTTGCTCTTAAAGCCTATGTGATAGATTATTTCTTGTCCTGCTTTGGGAGAAATTTCAGGCACATCAACTGCTTTTTTAGTTTCCTGTAGTGAATCACAAGAACAATCTCATGTCTTCAATTAAAATGTCCAATTTAGTAATTTTAGAAAACTCAAACTATGAAGTTTTTACGTTGGACTTAGTCTATTCCTTCAGTTGTGCTCTAGTTCATGCTTGATGCCCTGAAAATCTGAGGGGGGAAGGAAGGGAAACTGAGGTTACTTCACCTGTTATTTCCCTTTCCTTTCTTCTTTGATTCCTCCCTCTACACTCACGAGCTACAAATAGTTCTTGCAGGATTGTCTTTATGGTGATGGAAAGGGGTGAAGTATGAGAGATGGAGCTCCATGCTTCATACAAAAAGTCTACAGATCTCAGGGGAGGAGGCTTGACCTCCCTATAAGTCTGGAAAACTTCAGTACCAAGCAGTATTCTGTTATTCTTGAATTCTGATGCATAGGGCTTTTGACTGTTCCAATAAACTCTTTTCCTAAAGTACTAGCATTATCTAATTATATTTAGAATGAAAACAGATATTTTTGTCCTACTTTAATTAACATACCTAATAAGTGCTTTGGTGACTAAATAATAGATAATTATATTTTTTGTTGGCCAATATACTCTTCCTAGAAACTTTGAGGTTTTTTTTTTCAGTTTTACAAGCACCAATGTGCACTACTTTAAACTTCATTCATCCTTAGAAAGTTTTACAATTCAATAACAATATCAGACATGTAGTGAAGTACTTATCAGTCCAAAAATATGTATTTCTATGTAATGAATTTTTTATTTTTTTCTGTATTCTCAAACAAAATGCATATTGCATTTCCCTTCCTTTAGCTGTTAGTATTGGTTATCTCTCACATAATTTAGGCATCAGAATCTCCGGTCTTAGATAAGGTATCCTAGCACCTTGTACAACCTAAATGAGACGTGACCAAGAGTAACAATTATTTCCAACTCCAGATAACAACACCTTAAAAAACATTAAAATGAAAACTAAAAATCTAGAACAGAGATATGAACCCATACAGCCAAGCTTCACCTGAAATAAACAGACTGCCTCATGCATGACTAGTATTAGCCTGACAGCACCAAGAAAATAATACTTTGTGCTTTCCACTAATTACCAAACGCTCCTCATTTTAATTACTAATTTAAAAACTCATCAACAAGGGCTCCTCACTGGCAGACAAGACAATTTGTGTCAGATTGAATGTATCACACAATCCAGCCAAATATTCAGAACACAGGATTCTGCTCTCAGCTGGCATCTCTTAATGGTCTGCACTTTGCTTTCAGAAAATTGAGAAAAATTAGCAATACTCCCAAAGGTAGATCCTGGCCAACCACAGCATGTTTCACTTATCAGAATCACCCCCCCCCACCTCTTCTAAAATATTATTTATAGGAACATCCTTCCAAAATTACATATGGTTATCCCTTTTTCACAAACTATTGTTTCTGGAGTTGTTATTTATTTGAAAAGGTTACTGGGAAGAGGGACAATGGGTTAGGCTCCAGCACACATCAATATCGGAGTGCTGGTTATGACCCAGCACCTCTGATTCCACTCCAGCTTCCTGCTAATGCATCCTGAGTAGGAAACAGATGATGGCTCTAGGGCTTGGGGCAATGCCACCAATATGGGCGAGCTGGATGGAGTTCTAGACTCCTGCACTTGACCTAACCCAGCATGCAAATGTATAAATAGAAATTAAAGAAAGTAACCAGATGAAACTAATTCCCATTGTGATTGAATAAGAATCACTTTAATCTGCTAGTTACAAGAACAGCTGAGGAGTAATTACCCAAGTCGTTACTGTGTTCTTGACTAAAACTGCAATTTGAGGGAAGTTAGTTATCCTCTCAGCGGCGTGTCTTTTCCTTATAAAAGTTCTGCTGTGGGAAGCACCTCAGAGCCAGTTGATTATAATAATAATAAATAAAAAGCAAAGAGTTTTCTGACAGAATGCAGACATACAAAAGCAATGGAGATTGACCAGAAGCAGAAAATCAATAGCAGTGAGCATTCTTCTCACATGAAACAAAGTAGCAGCCAACACAAGGAGCAGAGGCAGCAGGAACACAGAAATCAGGGACTTCTCAGCCAAGGGCAACGCTCTGGTGAACACATTTATCTCCGAGATGTCAGATTAGAGGGGCTAACACACCTTCCAGCTGTACCTGTAAGCACCTCAGGGAGTCAGTGAAGTACTTGAGTACTATAAGTGAAATGGAATTTTATTCTAAATACAATTTTTTAAATTTATGATAATCAGACACAACTGAGCACCTTGATAGACTAGCTTTTGAACAATGCATGACTGTTGTCTGTAATAATCTAAGCATATAACTTGATTGCATTCTCACACCATTTCAATTAAATATACAGCTTCACTGAATTGAACCATGTGAATTGTTTATAAATAAATACTTCTACTACTTGCCATTTTCAATGAACTATTCCCAATATAATCGTATCTGGTTCAGCTTATGCATCTTTAACTCATCTGGCTGCTGCTTGATTAAGTCAAACATTTCTCCCTTTTGAATTTGCTTTCCATCTTTCGGGAGTTCTAAAAAGTTAAAAAAAAAAAAAAAGTCGAAGAGCAACCTGTTGCTACTTAAACAAGAAATATACAGTAAACTCAATGAAAGCGGTGGAAACTTCACACGACTACTATAGCCATCACCCAAGTGTAACCAGCTTGGGTTGACCTCAAAATGTCAGTGCCAAGTTTCATGCCATTCCTTTCCTCTTATGTGCTTTATGATTATGATCGATGCAACATTTAAACTCCACACCGCCACTTCCACCAAGCTAAGAAAAGAGGTTAGGAACTACTTTTTGCTACCAACAGGGAGAGAAGAATACAAGGTTTGTGGCCACAAGAACTCAAATAATTGCTTTTGATCAGATTAATTGTTTCTACAAAACTAGAAGCTGTCAATCAAGATGATCAATGGCCACTTATTCACACACCAGTCAAAATGTGATAGGATTTCTCCATCCTAGCTTTTAAATGAATTTATATCAAGGAAGAAATAAGATCAGCTATTGGCAGGACTTCAGGCAGCAATGAAATATTTGAAATTTAATAAGTTCATTTCCAACACTGAGGGATATCATATGCAGATATAGATGGTAAAATCTTGTTAGGAAAAACTAAATAAAATTATATATATATATGTGTGTGTGTGTGTGTGTGTGTGTGGTGTGTCTGATTCATAAGTTGAAAGACAAAATTATGTATATATTGCCCCCTTGCACATTTATAATGTTCTAGTCAGACAAGATGATAAAATGGATTATTACATAAATACCAAGTGGTAGGTATAATAACATATCCACTATCCAATTCTGCCTATACTGGCAAGCACCAGAATAAATCACGGTGTTCACATGTATACATAAAGCTCTCTGTCTAAATAGAAAGAAGTCTGTGCCTTTAATCACAGGGGTCATCACCTTTGCTTTTGCTTCCAATCCACTCTAAGCTTTTAGATTCAGGAACAAATTGCTTTTGGTTCACTTACTAAACTCTGTAAGTAAGCAAGAAGAGGAAAAATGACAGCAACAGTAAAAGTTCTTTGAGCAGATCAACAAAGAGAAAATAAACCATAAATCATAACAAATAATATTTATTTGCTATCATTTATCAGAACCTAAATGTGCAAAAATGCTCTATACACATTTAACAATTAGGCCAACTTTTACAGGAGTTTTAGGCCTGAAGCAGTGGCAATTTTTATAGAAAGTATTAACAACTTTTCTAAAATTCTCCTACATGGTTCATTGAAGACTCATGATACAGAATAATAGATGATTTCTTATTGATAAAAGGGAGAATTTTTTTCTTTAGTATTGGAATGTACTTTTTAAAAATGAATTTATTAATACATTAGATTCTCAGGGTCACAGCAAATGCATGATTGTAACTACAACACAATTCTCATGTTAATGTGATATTAATACAAAGAGAAAAGTTTCAATGTAGTTCATAGATTCAATTCTGGGAATATGATACTTCAGTATCCACTTCACACAGACACTGCTAACCATGACAGAATCTATTCTACTTCAGAAATTTTATGTCTGTTCTTTTCAGACTATTCCAAAATACTGAATACTCTGCCGCACTCTTTTTATAAGAGCAACATCACTCTAATGCCAAAACTGAGTAGACACAACACAAAAAGAAAACTACATATCTGTATCCTTGATGTATAAAGATGCAAAGATTCTCAACAAAACATTAGAAAATGGAATTTAAAACCAAATCAAAATATCATACATCGCAATCAAGTGGGATTTAATCCCAGTGACGTAAGTGTAGTTGCTTACAATAAACATCATGAATCACACCAATGAATGAAGAACAAAAATCATATGGTCATCCCAACAGATGGAAAGAAAGCATCTGATAATATTCAACTTCCCTTCATGATAAAAGCCCTCTACAATTTACATATAGAAGGAACATATCACAAAATTATAAAGGCTATATATGAAACACCAACAGCCAATATCATATGGAATGGGGGAAAAGTTGAAAGCATTTCCCCCAGATCTGGAATGAGACAAGGATGCCCACTTTCATCACACATATTCAACATAGTACTGGAATATTAACAAGAGCAAGTAGGGAGGAGAAAGAAACAAGAACATCAAAACTGGAAAAGAGGAAGTAAACATATCCATGTTTGCCGATGACAGGATGTTGTACATGGAAGAACCTAAATATTCCACCAAAAAGCTGTCAGAAGTGATAAACCCTTTCTGTAAAGTTTCAAGTTACAAAATAAACATATAAAAAACAGTAGATTTTTAAACATGAGTGATGAATTCACTGAATGAGAAACCAAGAAAAAATTCCACTCAAAATAGTCACAAAAAATCAAGTATTTAGGAATAAATTTAACCAAGGACGTGAAAAAATCTCGACAATGAAAATTAACACTGATAAAAGAAATCAGTAAGGACATACCCAAGAAATGGAAAGATATTCTTTACTCATGGATTGGAAGACTTAATATTATTAAAATTTCTATACTACCTAATAAAATTGAAATCTACAGATTCAATTTAATTCTACCAAAATACCAGTGACATTCTTCATAGTCAAAAGTCCTAAAATTCATACGGAATCACAAAAGACCCAGAATAGCCGAAGTGATCATGAGCAACAAAAATCAAGCTGGAGGTATCACAGAATTAGCACAATACCTGACTTCAAAGCATACTACAAAGAAATAAAATAATGTGATATTGGCATAAAAGCTGACACACAGCGATCGGCACTTGGTGTAGCGAGTTAAGCTGCCACCTGCAGCATCAGCATCCAATATGGGCGCCAGTTCAAGTCCTGCTTCTCAACTTCCAATCTAGCTCCCTGCTAATGTACCTGGGAAAGCACTGAAAGATGGCCCAAGTGCTTGGGCCCCTGAACCCACAGGGGAATCGAAGAAGCAGCTCCAGGCTCATGGCTTCTCTCTGGCACAGCCCCAGCCATTGTGGCCACTTGGGGAGTGAACCAGAGGATGAAGACTTCTCTCTCCACCTCTCTATGTCTCTCTCTGTAACTTTTTCAAATACATAAATAAATCTTTAACAAGTACTGTTCAAAAAACTTGACACATAGATCAATAAAATAAAGAGCCCAGAAATTTGTGCATGTACATACAGCCAATTGACTAGACAGAAGTGCACAGACTGTACAATGGAGTAAGGATAATTTCCTCAATAAATGGTGCCAGCAAAACTGGATGTACACATGTAAAAGAATGAAATTAAGTTCCTAACTCTCAGCAGATGCACACATTAATTCAAGATGTATCAAGGATCCAAATTCAAGACCTGAGACTATGAAGTTGCTGGAAGAAAATGTAGGGATAACACTCTAAGACACTGGTGTAGGTGATGACCTCTTGAAAAAGACCCCTAAAAGCACTGGCATCAAAAGTAAAACTAAACAAATGAGATTACATCAAGCTCAGAAGTTTCTGCACAACAAAGGAGATGATCAATAGAGTGAAGAGACAACCAACAGAATGAGAAAAATATTTGGAAACTGCCTGACAAAGTATTAATATCCAGAATATAACAGCAACTTTAAAGAACTCAATAACAAAAAAGCAAACAATCAATTAAGAAATGGACAAAAGACCTCAACAGACAGTTCTCAAAAGAATAAATACAAATGGCCAACAATTATATGAAAAAATGTTAAATGTCACTAGCCATTAGGGAAGTGCAAATCAAAAACACGAGGAGATATCGCATCATCCCTGTCAGAATGGCTATTATCCAAAAGAGAATAACAAACGCAAGTGAGGATGTGGAAATTCGAACACTTACACACTGTAGGTGCAAATGTAGATTGGTACAGCCACAGTGTAAATAGAATGGAGAGAATAAGTAGAAATAGATTGCTCTATGACCCAGCAATCCCACTATTGGGTATACATCCCAAAGACCCGACAACGTTGTATCGAAGAGATACCTGCACCACCATGTTTATAGCAGCACTGTTCACCAAAGCCAAAATATGTAATCAACCAAGCTGTCCATCATCAAATGAATGGATAAAGAATATGTGATACACACTGACACACACACACATACACATATGTACACACACACAGTGGAAGATTGATTATTCAGCTATTAAAGCAATGAAATATACCATTTGCAGCAAAATGGATGCAACTGGAGGACATCATGTTGAATGAAATACATTCAATACAGAAAGACAAATATCACATGTTCTCTCTTATATGTGGAAACTAAAATATTAAAATTAAAATAAAAGCAAAAAAGAAATGCCTGTGTGTATCAGTATTGCTGCAGTTTTGTCAAGTATGTTTTATATCTTCGTTAATAATGTTGTACTACTCTATTTTAATGACCTATTATTACTTTAAAATTTACTGTATATGGGTTCAAACAGTTGTTTTTTCATTTCATTATTATTTGCAGGCTATGCATACATTCCTACTGAACTGGAGTCTTCTTTTTGCCTGCTGAACTCCCCTGATTGTAATATAAATTCAAAGTATGCTATCTCAAAACTCAGAAAGAAAAGAAAGAAAGAGATACAGAGAAAGAGACAGAGACAGAAACAAAGGAACACACAAAGGGGGAGGGAGAAAGGGAATATCATTATATCAGAATTTGAATGATGAACCCTATTGAATGTATATCTCTTTGTATTAATATTACATTAACATGAAAAAATAAAAGAAAAAAGGAGACCTAAGTAACTGAAACAATTATAACAATAGATAAGAATAATTTGCTGGATATACTTTTTTTTAAAAAAAGAATTAGTTATTTATTTACTTGAAAGAGTTACACAGAGAGCGAGTGAGAGGTCTTCCATTCAATGGTTCACTCCCCCATTGGCTGCAATGGCCAGAGCTGTGCCAATCTGGAGCCAGGAGCCAGGAGCTTCTTCTTGGTCTCCTACTCAGATACAGGAGCCCAAGGACTTGGGCCATCTTCTACTGTTTTCCCAGGCCATAGCAGAGATCTGGACTGGAAGTAGAGCAGCCAGGCCTCAAACTGGAGCCCATATGTGATGCCGGTGCTTCAGGCCATGGTGTTAACCCACTGCGCCACAGTACCAGACCCCTGGATATACTTTGAGGTCAACTAGGGAAGAGCCAACCAACCAGTGGATCAGAACAGGGAGCCCCAGATAACACCCATGTGTACACAGAAACTTAATTTGTAAGTGCGATGACATTTCAAACCAACTGGAATGCAGTCGACCATTAAGTAAATACTGCTCAATTTTGCACTCAGGGGTAGCTGGCAGTTCCCTTCTTATCTATAGGCTGTCTAGAAGTCTGCTACTGTTTCTTGGTATGGAATTGTTAGCTAGTAATTTCCATATTCCAATTAAAATTGAAACTCATCTTGAAGTATGATATATTATCTTTCTACATTATTTAGCACTATATACAGTGCTGGTTTAATTGATCACACTGTTTAGCTAAGATACAATGCATATAACATATCTGGTTCATAAGCTGAAGAAAGTATGTACTAGGGCCAGCACTGTGGTACAGAGGGCTAAGCTGCACCTGTGATGCTGGCATCCCATCTGAGCGCCTGTTCAAGTCCTGGTGCTCTACTTCCTGTCTAGCTCCTTGCTAATACACCTAGGAAACCAATGGAGGATGGCAAAAACACTTGGGTTCCTGGCCCCACGTTGGGAGACCAGGCTGGAGATACTGGCGCTGTGGCACAACTGGTTAAAGCCCTGGCCTGCAACGCCAGAGATTTCTGCCACAGTCATGCATTCTTTAACATCTTTTTATTAGCAAAAACCAGCAATCCAGCTTCCCTTACGTCCTCATGGGCTGACGTTTTACAGCGTTCTCTGGTTACAGAAGAACAGAGAGACTCCTCGGCCACCATATCCCACCCCAGGAAGTGTGTATTGCAAATTACTCTCTTCTACGTTACTCCCTACTGCAGGGGACGCACGTAAAACTTCATTCACAGAAAACTGGTACAGGATGGTGGTTGCCCCTGCATTATCCGGCCCACAGTGATAATGTCGTGCGCCTGGTGACTGAGCAGTCTCCGTATCTTGGTGAAGAGAATTCCCATCCTCGGGCAGCGGAGGGGCAGAGAGACGCACCGGGGCCTCATCCTCTGCTGCCGCTGCTCCCGCGCTGGCCTGGCCGACGCCCACGTCCAGGGAACCCGAGCCAAGCATCCGCCCAGCCCGGCCTCCCGCTGCCACCGGGGCACACTCAGCACTCGCCGGCCCCATGGACACTGCCACCGCATTTTCTGCTGCGGGCCTTGCTGGCCACCGTCCTCCCCTGCACCTCTCTGGCCGAAATAAATTCTAATACTTGGAAGTACAGATTTAGAATTTTTTTGCACCGAGATAAACTTTTTTTTTTAATTCCGTTTTCCCACAGATTTTCTGAAATACCCTAATATTACAAGGTATTACAGCTACTTGAATATACTTAATAGATATAGAAATCTAGAATGGCGAAATTGTGGGTTTATAGGAGCATAACCATTTTCATTGAAAGCAATAAATTATTTTCTAACGGTTGGAAATCAACACATGTTTGACTTCTAGCAAATAATAAAAGCTGACATTTACTGAGTGCTTATCCTAGGCATGTGTTTTACAAATGTTAACTCACTTACTGCTCAGCGAAATTCTATTAGACACAGGAGGGTTATGAGAGAGGAAACAGAATAGGAGAATTCAAGAACTTATCAAAGTTGCCTAACTACTAAGGGACAGAGCTCATTTTCAAATCCAGACCATGGAGTCCAAGCTATACACCATGCGGGGTGTATCCGAAACAATGTATCCTAAACATGAATTGACTCAACTGTAATCAGATCGTTCTGCCTCTGCAATTCAACAGACAGAGAGCCACCCTCTCTGAGGAAAGACGCTCTCTGCCAGGTTCTTTCCATTTTCTTGGGTTAGTATGTATTGATGACTATCAGTATTACCACCTTCTTTTGTTAATTCGTTCTCTTGCTTGTTACCAGTTTCTAATTATTTGTATCTCATTCTGAATGTGGCTGTGTTTCTATGAGAAGACTGGGCCAATATTCCCCTTTATTTATGCAGCCAATAATGAAGAGTTAGAAAGATGCTATTTACACGTTAGTATTTAAAATGTAAATGGTTAGCCACAGCTGCTGCAATTTTCCCAATTTTAAGACAGAAATGAGGTGAGGATATGGAGGCACAAATATGTCAACAGGGTAGACATATTCTCTAGGCATACAGAATAAAATGTGAAAGAAAAAAAATAAAAGGACAGCAGACTTGGAACTAAATGGACATAGATAAACCCTGACAATACCTAACATACACAATGAACATAACCTAAAGACAGGTTTGGAATTAGTCATTAAAAAGTTTATATTTGCAGGGAATTTTGCAGAAATGAGATTCAATTTGCCCTTGTAAACACTGTCAAATTTAAAAACAATAAAGTATGCACTAATGTCGTTAGTTTCAGGAAAAGTTATCAGGATACATTTTTAAAAAGAAATTTTGAATTGCATTCACCCTCCTAAAAATCAGTTGATTAGAAATATGTGTATTAAAATGTTTTTTCAGTACTTAAATGAATCCACAATAGTGACTCCAGTTTATTCATTTTATCTAAGTATATTCAATTTTATAAATATATCACAAATTCATATATCCATTTTACTATTAAAAGAAATATTTTTTATTCTCCTTTTGTCTGTTATGAAAAATGCTCTTTCCAACAATATTTTACATATCCCTTAGGAGCACACAAAATACTAGCAGCATTAATTGAAGTTTTAAAGCACATAAAATAATAATACATTGTTAATAATGTACATATGAGGTAAAATGATAAATAAATATAATGGAAGGAAAAACCACTCGATAACAGAATAGCAATTATCCCTGAGAAAGGAAGGATATATGGGGATTCTCACTATGATGGTCATGTTTTATTACTAAAGTAGTGTTTGTCCTCCTCTTCTGTCCTCACTTAAGACCCAAAGGGCTCTGTGAAATTAGACAAAGTTGGTCCTTTATTCGAAAATATGAGGGCAAAAATATTCTAAAGTGAAAAATTTTCCCACAGAGCTTTTCCACAATGACTCAAGAAACTGGTCATTTGCTGTTGGTACAGTCATTGATAGCACAGTTGTTTGTGGTAAACAGTTTCTAAAATGACCCCCGACTGTTCTCCCCCGTGGTATTTGTGCTTCTCCCTTTCAGTGAGCACTGGATCTACTGATTCGCACCTAATAAACAGCATAGAGGAAAAGCGAATTTCAGCTCAGAGTTCTGTGCTTTCCTTCTTGGGTGCTCGTTCTCACTCTCTCGCCCATTTGCCCTTTCATGTTGCAGGCTGACAAGTCGCAATGATCTCATGTCCCTGGGGAACTGTCAGAGAGGATGTGAAGTCTGTCAACAACCATGTGAGTAAGCTTGGAAGTGACTCTTCACCCAGCCAACCTCGTGTGACAGTAGTCCTGGCTGACAACTTGATGACAGCCCGTGTGAGACCCTGAGCAAGAAGACCTAGCTAATACTTTGGAATTCCTGACACACGTAAACTATGAGATAACAAATGTCTGCTATTTTTAAGACCCAAAGATATGGGGTAATTGCTTGTGCAGAAATAAGTAACCAAGACTCCATTATTAAGAATATGAATTGGACTATCAAACATAAAATATTTCCAGCAGTAACATTAAAAATGAAATATTCTTCATATATTTAAAAATATAAAGAGGAGACTCATTTTCAGTATAACAGAGTAAGATGATCAAAAACTCCTCAGATACCTGCCCCCCAAAACAACAAGCTTAAGAATATTCTATAAGTTGACCTTGGCAATAAAATAAACTGAGAGACACTTATTCTGAAAAATGACTAAACTTCAGGTAGGAGCAGCATAAATCAGAGGTGTTTTGCCTGTGGCTACTCTCCTACTCTAACTAGGCTTTGCATAGTAGCCTAAGCAGTCTTTGGAACCCAATCCAGTTTTGCTGTTGCTGTTATAGACAATTCACTTGATCTGAAGTGTTTTCAGTTAAATACAAACAGCACTGTCAATAGATACAGTATCCCAAGTTTGCAATCTCAATCACACACACACACACACACACACATTCACAAATATACTCAAGTGCATCAACAACTCATTATCAAGGCTGCTACTGAACTCTTTAAGGTCAGGGATAGTTTGGAACCATCATTCTGCTCCTTGGTGAAAATGGGTTCCTCCCAGCGGGACTGGATGGGAAAGCATGAAGATTATTGCCCCAGAGCCCTGGAATACAGTCAGCTCAACTACTTCTCCCTGACTCATCGAAACCACCCTGAAAAGGGTAAAAAATACTATGGGTGGCAAGCACAACTGCTGATATTGAGTCAGCTGCCATTTTTATGCTTTCTAGTGCAACATGGAAATAGCCTGAAATCATCTACCTCTCTCCCCACTCCGCCTACCCCACATTACCTCTTAAACTACTGTCTGTGATTTGCAGGTGTAATGGCTGCAAACATGCCTGAACCATTAGGATATCAAGCGGCATTTACTGTAATCCCAGAGTGGTCTCATGATAAAACAAATAGCACTGGATTTCAATTCATTAAATTTATTAAATCCTTTATGTGAGAGACAGAGCTCAGATTCATGATTTTTGGAGAGTTTGGACTTAAAGAAGCATTCATTCACTGTCAGGTGGGAGATGGACTTAGTAAGCTGGCCTCATTTTGGGGGTAGGGGGTCACCCTGGTTGATACAGTGGTAATTAATGTTTAGAAGGCACCTGAATGGAGCAATGAATAGAAATAATGAGATTGCTCCAATAACTTAGTAAAATGTCACTCTTTTTACTTCTGCAGACTTTGACTTGTCTGCCAAGTCCCTTTGTTTCTTTCTTTTTTTCTAATGCTTTAGCTGTCTCATCATGGCAACATCTTACAGAAGCTCTCAGCTACCTGGCTTCTGTATTTACTTAAAAAAAAAAAAAAGAAATAAAGCAAACAGGCCATGATAAATTTAAATCAGTTTGATCTGAAACTACACCACAATAAACCAGAGCTAATCCTGTGCAAATTGAAACACAGAGCATGTGTCTTTGTTTCCATGTAGTGCCTGGAAATGGCCACTTTGCTCATACAGGAGATGGAACCTTCTGCAAAGCTCGTGTGGGAAAACAGCATGAATGTGTAACTAGTCTCAATGACCACAATATGCCTCCCAGGACAGCAAGCCTGGGAGGGTTAATATTAATTAAATGGGCTGAAAGGGCCTGTCTATCCTTTGGGGTGAAATATTCAGTAGTCAAGTTATGTCCTGTGTTACCACATCTGCTTTCAGGGCGTGTGTCTTTGGGAATTTTTCTTATCATCACTGCTAGAAATATATAAACATCAGCACATGGAATAAGCAATCTCAAAAATTGACTTGAATGTAAGGTCAAAGTTACCAGGATGACACAGTGCTTAAAATATTATCTTTGTCTATGCAAAGACAAACAAAAGATCACATCCCTAAAAGATTTCATATCCATATGACACGTAACATTTAGTCTCGTAATATTCACAAAATTGGGGCTGGTGCTGTGGTGCAGTAGGCTAAGCCTCTGCCTCCGGTGCCAGCATCCCATATGGGCACCGGTTTGTGTCCTGGCTGCTCATCTTCTGATCCAGCTCCCTGCTGATGGCCTGGGAAAGCAGTGGAAGATGGCCCAATTATTGGGCCCCTGCACCCACATGGGAGTCCCAGAGGAAGCTCCTGGATCCTGGCTTAAGATCAGCCCAGCTCCAGCCATTGTGGCCATTTGGGGAGTAAACCAGCCAGTGGAAGACCTCTCTCTGTCTTTCCCTCTTTTCTGTAACTCTGCCTCTCAAGTAAATAAATACATTTTTTTTAAAAAACTCACAAAATCATGACTTTATAAGCTACTGAGGGTTTTTCTTTCCTTTCCCCTCGTAATAAAGTAATTTTATCAACAGAAATCTTTCCCATGAAAGACAATGTAGCTCAGTATGGAACTATCTAAATCAATTTTCTTCCCACATCCACAGCTGAATACAGCTCTGACTGGCTGGGGTAATATAGTGGAAAATCCAATGTGGGAGACTTGTATGCGCACTGGCGTTTTCAATCTTATTACACTACCTTGTTTGAAACAATATAGTTAAGGGTCAGTTAGTGCAGTTTTTTGTTTTTCTATATATAAGCTCGGTTTTTCAGGAGGCACTCATTCACTCAACTGTTTCAAAATGCATCAAGTTGAAACTTGCCTACAAGCTATTGTATTAGCTTTAGGCAAGGCGGATAGCTTTTCAACTGAAACATTAAAAATATTTTTAAATTAAAAAAACTTGTATCATCTGATTTAGTTTCTATTATATGTATATGTTTGTAAGTATACATGCACACATACGTATTAGTGTATTTCTCTACTGTAGGACTAGAACTTCATGTATATTAGTAGTTCAAAATTTTGAAGCCAATACTAAGATTCTAGAAACTCATAATAATTTTCTGACTTCTTCTTTTATATATCTGTATTATTTACACATCCAATACACTAGTATCATTTATTTTATTTCAAAGCATCAAAAATTGTTTTCTACATAAATATTAATCTATGAATAATTACAAACATTCTATAAACACTGTCATCAATTCCTATATTAATTATAAGAGGCTATCTTCATATTTTCACTGTTTTAGTTGCCACATCTGTAATTAAACATCTTCATTTGAGTAGGATGTCTATTAACTACTTTTTTAACCAATATTCTTTACTAGAAAGTGGTTCTAATCCATGGAAATAATGATATTAGCAAGTATCAATGATATGAATGCTTTCAGAATTTTTCCACTAAAGATGGGTTGCTTCTTGTACACCTGTTTATCAGTGGTCAATCTTAGCAATTAGTAGAAACACGTTGTTTAAACAGTAAACCTCCTGATGCCCCACAAATATCTAGTAACACTACATATTCATTTATCTTTCTCTTCAACGTCAGAAGAGTAAAATGAATACACTTGTGATGAGCACACAGTGAGTTAATATCAAGGCAGAAAAATCTAGATGCTAATTAAGGTACAGAATAACACAGCTGATGGAAACAAGGAAACTTTCCAAGATAATGAACAGCTGACTGCTTGTACCTTACTGAGTGTACAGGAGAAAGCAACCGCCTTAGCCATGCAATTAATGATGCCTCTGCATTTAAAATCTAAACAGTATACAACTGCAGAGACTGAGAACTGTCTGCAATTAGTAGTTAATAAGAAGGTCAAGGCAATAACAATTCGAGTGCAGATTAGTGTGAGGCAGACTAAGGTTTATGGCAGTCTGGAATAGAAATAATTGCCTTACTAATTCTTTGGAAAGAGGTATATAAAATAATAACAGCAGCTCTCCAGAATCTGTCATTAAGAGTCCATTGTCCAAAACTAAATTTTATTTGTAACAACAAAGTATATACAATTATTATTCCATCAGGTGTGTACAATCATTCTCAATTAACTATTAAATAAATGACTCAGTTGAGGAAGTCAACTCTATATTCTTACTGATTTTATCAACCATGCCATCTAAGCAGCTACTTGTGAAAACAGGTTGGCAGTCACTGGCATAGACAAACATTTTCTCTGGACTCATCAACAGTACAGTCCTGTGGGTTCAAAGGCAGGTTCTATCAATATGGTTTTTATGTAAACCTCCCTCCAGGGCTGTGTGAAACTGACCACTGCAACACTGAAAAATCCTAAGTTCAGGAAATCAGGAAATCTTACGATTCTGAAATTATTGATGAAATTCCTATTCATACTTTGAGAAATAGCTCAAGTATTGTCCTTCTTAGAAACCTTTGCCAGTGCTCTGTGACAGACTAAGATTCTCCCTCATCTAATGTAGCCTTGTTAACCACCTGGACTAACTAGGGCAGCAGCAAGAGCTACCACGGTAGTAGCAGCAACAGAAGAAATACAACTGGTGCTGGCATGATGGTGTAGCAAGTAAAGCCACCACCTGCAACGCTGGAGTCCCAGATGGGCACTGTTCATGTCCCAGATGCTCCACTTCTGTTCCAGCTCCTATGAATGTGCCTGGGAAAAGCAGCAGACGATAGCCCAAGTGTCTGAGCTTCTGTCACCCATGCACAGAGACCAGAATGAAGCTCCTGGCTTTAGGATTTGGCCTGCCCCAGTGTTGGCCACTGCGGCCATGTGGAGAATGAAATAGTGGACAGAAGATCTGTTTCTTCATCTCTATGTAACTCCAACTTTCAAAATAAATACCTAAATCTTTAAAAAAGAAACACAACTAACACAATGGGGAACTTAATATAACTTCTGAACATATTTTATTCATTGGTTTAACACTTATAATCACATTGTATGGCAAGTACCATATCTCTAACACTATTTAATACGTGGGATCTTACCTAGTGTCCTACAGCCAGTTAGGGTGAAATTAAGAATGAGATCCAGCCATCCAAGAGCCACAGATCTTAACCATGTGACATCCTATTCTTTGTCTTGACTGTGCCCTTTTTAACCATGCACTGTGAGTTTTCTAAGGATGCAGAACATGTCCTCCTCTTCAAGTTTGATCTCAGAATATGTAGCATAAAACAAGGAGCTATTCAGCTAGGTTAACTGGCCCCTTGGGCCCCCTCTAGGAAACCGCTTCAAAACAGCATT